>NC_064850.1:101234141-101535512 GCF_024139225.1 Suncus etruscus | reverse complement strand
TATCTAGTACCAGGTTTCTGTACTGTCAGTTGATAACTGCTCCTACATTTTAATGAAATAGGACCCAGTGTATTATCTACAATGCCTCTCTTTACTGTGTCTAATGCTGTACTTTTATTATTTTTATTTAAGTTTAATTTTTTAAATTTAAGTACCATGATTGCACACATGATTATAGTTGTATTTCAGTCATAGAAAGAAAACCCCCCTTCACCGGTGCAACTTTCCTACCACCAATGCCCCCTTATATCCTTCCTTCCAAAGTATAGTTAGTGAATGATAGTTTGCAAATGAGTTGGACTGCATTAAAGAGAAAAAAAAAACACGAATAAACTAAAAAGTTATTTTTAACTTCATAACTAAAATTCTTAACAAGTAAAATAGAGATATTTAAATACCTGAGAAAGACTTTAAAATGGTATCTAAAGACTTAAGATAAAGTAAAACAAGTAGGTAACTTGCCTTGCATTAAGTTGACCATTGTTCTGTCTTGATCATCCCAAGTGGTCCCCTGAGCACTGCCAGGACTTAACTCTGAGAGCAAAGACTAAACCCTGAACTTCATTGTTTATGACCCAATAATTAAAAAAAATGATACTCAAACTATATTTAAAATTTCCATGACATTTAAATGATAGCTAGTAATAAACTTAGTGATGGAAAATAAGTTTCAATAAAATATGAGATAGAGGAAAACAATATCAAAGTAATTATGCAATCATCACTCTAAAAATTGTAAAAAAAAATAAGACAAAAGTTATGTGTATTATATGAAAAATTTAAACTTATTGTTTAAATGTATGTGATATTGTATTGGATGACTATAGTTTCAAAATTAAGACCAATAATTTGCCTTTTTATTTCAATGTTCCAGACATAAACACATGATCAATATATTTAGTATTTAAAGTTTGGTTGTGTCCAGGGGTAAAAAATATTATAAATATTGTGAATCAAAATTGATTTAAAAATAAGTTTATGTGGGACTGGCAAGATATTTTAAAGACTAAGCAAAGGCTGGATATGCTGGGGCCTTATGACCGACCTTGGCATTTCATTGACCACTAAAGGCTATCAGTTAGATTTCCTCTCCAAAACTCTAAAGATGTGGCCCCAAAAATAAAAGTTTTCTTAGAAACTATAAAAGCAAATTCAAAAATTGGTTCTAAAATAGTATTGAATACTGTGAAAATATTGAAAAAAATAATTACTAAGGAAGTAAAATTAAAGATTATGTTTATAAAGAAATTATATTTTATAAACTGATTTAAGGTTTGAAATATAAGACTTTAAACCATAAACAACACCACAAAAAGAGTATAGTAGAGAAAGAAAATTTTCTGTGCAGGCTCTACATTGAAATAATTGACATGTTTCGTTTGCTTTCTACTTTATATTTCTGGGAATATAATAGAAAGGAAGTGCCATGTGCTGGCACCTACTTTTTACACTTGACTTAGTCTAAATCTTGGCATCACCGGGCCCCATGATTATTGGCAAAAGTAACTCCAGAGCACAAATCCATGAGTAGCCCTTAATCGTCAAACAAAAAATAAAAATGAGACTTTGTTTGCCCCAAACCAAAAATAAATAAATGCATGAAATATTTCTTCTTTATCCCATTAAAAAATAATTAAAAAGTAAATTTGACCATCTAAACTCTACCCTACTCTGGTTCCCTAGAGATAATCCTTTTGTCCTTAGTTCTCTATATAGTCTCATCACTGTTATAATATTACGTTATAATGATGTTCTTTTTGTTTGTATGTATGGGGCCACACCTATTTGAGCCTATATCTTACACCAGGCTTTGCACAAAAGGGTCACCCCTAACTGGATTCAGAGGAACTGAAGCAGTACCAGAGATCAAACCTGTGTTGGCCATATATAATACAATTGTCTACACTCTCTACTATTGCTCCAGCCAATAGTTTGTCAGAAATAAGTTGAAAATGAACTACACCTCATCTTATCTTTTATAGCTTATTATTATAATTATGCCTTTTTCAATTATATCTTTCATAAATAATGTGTTACTCTTAAGTTTTACATTTCATGTTATCTCACATTGAATATGCCTCTTTTGGACATCTGTCTTTCTTTGTCTATTTTCTCCAATTTTTTTCTTTTTCTTTTTTCTCTTTGCTTAATGGGTACATACTTTCTAATTTGGTGAAAGGGTATTCTCTGAACATCTGTTTATTACTGATATAGATGTCAGCGACTCCGTCTTTGATCCACAATCAAATTTAACAAATTAATATTTTCCAGACAAAAATTACTCATAGATTAAGTATATAAGAACAATTTTCTTCTTACTCCCAGAAAAGTTCTTCACTTATTTACATGTTATTATTCCAAATAAAAGGATTCAGATATTTGAGTATGGCCAAAACACTATTTCCATGTTCCAAATGAAAATATATGTGACCATACTTATTAAATGACCTTTAACAACAGATAATAAATTGTTTCTATTTCATACTTATATTAAGATCCATAAAAAAGGAGAAGTTTGAATCTACAAGGGGACATAAATATATATGAGCCACTTCTGTTTGCCCCTTGTCTACTCAGGGCTAAATGTCCTCAGATACATTGTAACTGCATTGGACACAGACACACACACACACACACAAACACACACAAACACACACATACAGACACTATTATATATATCTTGTGTAAGATAGGGAGAATTTACTGGGCAGGGCAACAATAAAAAAAACCCTCATTTTACTTAACATAATAGATTTCATGTACATCAACATATAGGAAAATTTCATGACTTAATCTCTCCTGACAACTGCATAATATTCCATTGTGTATATGTACCACAGTTTCTTTAGCCATTCATCTGTTGAAGGCATCTTGGTTGTTTCCAAACTCTGACTATTGCAAATAGTACTGCAATGAATATAGGTGTGAGGAAGGGATTTTTTATTTCTCAATTTTAAATTTTATTTAAATTTAATTAATTTAAGTAAATTTAATATAAATTAATTAATATTGATATATTAATTAAATATTAATATTTATCAATTAATATAATTAATTAATTTAAGTAAATTTCTTTTATAAATTTAAGTAGATATTTATTTTTTTTTGTTTTTGTTTTTGGGTCACACTTGGCGGTGCTCAGGGGCTACTCCTGGCTTCACGCTCAGAAATTGTTCCTGGCAGGCTCAGGGGACCATATGGGATGATGGGATTCAAACCGATGATCTTCTGCATGAAAGGCAAACACCTTCATGCTATTTAAATTTTTTATTTTAAATTTTATTTTTGTGTTTTAGGGTATATCCCTAGTAGTGGAATAACTGGATCATATGGAAGCTCAATTTCCAGTATTTTAAGAAATCTCCATATTGTTTTTCATAAAAACTGAACTAGATGGCATTTCCACCAGCAGTGAATAAGAGTTCCTATTTCTCCAGCACTGATTGTTCTTGTTCTTTGTGATGTGTGCCAGTTACTGTGGTGTGAGATGGTACCTCATGATAGTTTTGATTTGAATCTCCCTGATTGATAATCAGTGATATATAAACAATGGAAGATTATGCAGCCATAATGAAGTCATAAAATTTCCCTATACATGGATGTACATGGAATCTATTATGTTAAGTAAAATAAATCAGAGGGAGAGAGATAGAAAAAGAATAGTCTCACTTATCTATGGGTTTTATGAAAAATTAAAGACATTACTGTAATAAGGCCCAAGGACAATAGTGTTAAGGATTGGAAGGGCTGGAAGGACTAGCTCACAATTTGAAGCTCACCACAAAGAGTGGTGAACTCTTTTAGGGAAATAACTACACTGAAAACTAATATGACAATATTAAAGAATGAGAGAAATAGAATGTTTGTCGAGAATACAAGCAGGCGTGGGATTGTTGCACTGTTGAAGGGGGGGTATTCTGTTTATAACTGAAAGTCAACTACAAACATGCTTGTAATCATGGTGCTTAAAGAAAGATTTATATTAAAAATGGCAATACAAATCTTAGCTAAATAACTTTCAGGCTCAAATCTATTAAAATAATATATTCTGAGGACAGAGATTTTGTACAAGTGGCTAAGCCAAGCTTGATTCTGTCCCTGAAATACATAGCCTGAGCATCACTCAGAGTGGACTTTGCCCACTCACTGACCATCCTGGACAAAGGTCCAGCCTAGCTGACTGAATCAGCTCAGCATCCCTGACCTTCATGGTGCTGAATATCCAACTGGTTGACTATTGTTGGAAGTGGCCCTGGTTAAAGATAAAGCACTGTTTTTGCCACGCATGCATAAACTTTTAGGGGAACTTAGCCCACCAGATGTATCCTCAGATTTTCCTGGTGGCGAGAACTGAAATTACCCCCACAGGGTTTCTCAAAAGACCAGCTGTGGACACCTTTTTCCCCTGCATGGAAGAGATGTTTGGCATTACATTTTCAGTCATTATTTGGTTTCTCTCCTTTGTAAATCTCAGGCAAAATTGTGGCCTCTATCTAATAATTTGGCTTAGAAATTTCAGCACCAAAGATTACTAAGAGAACCCTTTTTCTGGATAATATATAGAACCTATAAGTTAAGACAATGTTGTTTTCTCTTTTTCAAATATGTTCTTTGTTGCTGCAGTTACTGGTGATCAAGGGCGAAGCCAGAGAGCAGACCCCTAGGCTACTGACTCCCTTTATTAAAAGGGAACTACACCTAACAACAATTTATGGCTATTGGCTCTTTCCTTTACTTGACCTCTGAAAAAATAGAGTCCAGCCCAGGTAGATTAAGTTTTTAGATTTTTCCTACTTCCTCCTAATCCTGATTTTACATTTGAAGTAAGCTTGCAAAGAGTTGCCTTGAGTTGTGACCTTCTCCTTTGTAACTTAGAATTTTTACAGGTACACCCATAGTTTAGGTATAGTTACTGTTGTACATTGCTTTGTGATTATAATTATTCTTAACCTATTACTGGCTTACCCCTTTATAATCCCCTGTTTGGAAAATAAACTTGTCGCACTCCTGCCAGAAAAATGTGTTGACCCCACATTCTCTGTGTGTAGTTTCATTATTTTATAACCCATTCTCCCTAAAGTGGATTCACCGAAATCTCACTGATGGCTATAGGACAGAAGCTGCCTACAGCTCTGTTCAGCAGCAAAAAAAAGTGATAATCTTGGGTAAAAATTCAGAACTTTGAAAGTGTGATAGCAATAAACTAAGACATAACAGGTACAAAGAGAAAATAAATCTTTTAATGATCGAACTTTGAAAATAAACATATGTATGTTACACTATGTACTGTTACATATGTACTGTTTCACTAGTAAAAATATAAACCCAAAACTACAACAGCTTAATTTTTTAATTTGTTCCACTTTCCGTTATTATTTAGGTCGTATATTGTGCACTCTGGTTTTGAATTTAGCTTCAGAAAAAAATGCATTTCACATCACTTTTTTTAACTGAGTTTCATAAAAATAACAAAGGTGAAAAATCACACAACCTAAAAATGCAGCATCGGAAAGAGTTTTAGAAATGTGCCATGGAGCAGAAACTGGAGAAAGTGGTCCATCAAATCCAATGACCCTCTGGAATTTCTGGCTATTCATCATCAAAGGCACATTTTTGAAGCTTTACTCATTTTAGAGATAAAATATCATGAAAAGCTAATTTAGATTTTGTAAAAGTTATGGGTGAAGATTACACACATCCACCCTAGTTAGAGCTCTGTCCCCCTCCCCAATCTGGTCCGAGAGTTGTGATATATATATATATATTATATTATATGTATATACATACATATAATATATAATATATATAATATATTATATATAATATATATAAGCATTAAGTCCTGCTGGTTGTGAATGAAAGAAAGGAAAAACCATTTGGATTTGACCTTTGTGCATGACGTTAGATGAAGGTCTGAGTTTGCCTTTTTGCATGTGGCTGACCAGTTGTCCCAACACCACTTGTTGAAGTGGCTTTCCTTGTTCCATTTTGCATTTCTTTCCCCTTCATCAAAGAAAAAAATGATTGTATATCAAGGGAACATTCTTTGAATACTCAAGTCTATTCCAGTGATATGAGGGTCTTTCTTTATTTCAATACCATGCTTTTTAACTACTATAGCTTTGTGATACAATTTAAAATTGGAGAAACTGATTCCTCTCATATTCCTTTTCCCAGGTGTTGCTCTAGCTATTCCTGGGTGTTTATTGTTTCAAATGAATTTCAGGAGTGTTTGATCCACTTCTTTGAAGAATGCCATGGGTATCCTTAGAGGGATTGCATTAAATCTTTACAATGGTTGGAGAGTATTGCCATTTTAATGATGTTAATCCTCCCAATTCATAAGCAGGGTATGTGTTTCCATTTTCTTGTGTCCTCTTTTACTTCTTGAAGCAGGGTTTTGTAGTTTTCTTCATACCTCTTTAGTTAACTTCAAGATATTTGAATTTCACACATGCCAGGAGTTTGCCCCTTGCACTGGTATGTGGTGGGCACTGGGCTGGACAGCTAGCCAAAGAACCCCACGGACTGCCAGTTAGTTCGGGGGGCCAGATTCCCCCATGCCAGAATGGTCTTCATGGCCACATCTGGTAACCTGGGCCTTGGGGGATGGGATGGGGTGGAGTAAAACTCTTCCCCTCTCCATTCATTTGCAAGCTACAGAGGTAATGAGAAGGTATGGAGCCAGTGGTTGTTCCCATGACAATATGCTTCAAAAGTAGAGAAGAAACCCTGAATCTCTTAGGCCACGGGAATTTCCTTCCCCAATACTTACTGTGCCTATACAAAAAAAAAAATGGTGGGGTAACACCAAGCCCTGCCACTGAACCACTTTTTCTGGTTTTGTTTTGCTTTATTTTTTTTATATGATCTCACTTCTCTTTTTTTCTTCCACTTTTTTCTTTTTCACTTTTGTGGATATTATTCGGTGATTTTGTTTCTTTCTATTTTAGTAGTTGATACCAAGTTTTTTCTTCTCTTTCCTTAACCTTTTTATCTCCAACAGAATAGCATAACTTGAATTAATTTTTTTCTTTCTATTTCAGTAGTTGATGCCAAGTTTTTTATTCTCTTTTCCTTAACCTTTTTATCTCCAACAGAATAGCATAACTTGAATTATTCAGCCTAATAAATTGAGTGAGAAAAGAATGATAGCAGAACCAATCATATGAACACGTAGTGTAAGTAAAAAATGACCAGACTGGAACACCAAACAGAATGATACCCAACCTATAACAAGCTGTAAGGTGGAGACCAGTTACACTAGGATTCTGGGGGGTAAAGAAGAGATATGTCGGAGACAAGCTGGAAACAGGAGTGGAGGGAGGACAACATTGGTGGTGGAAAAGCTCTTCATTCATTGTCACTATGTACTGTAAATAATTCTGTGTAATGAACTTCAGTCACAATAAAAAAAGATATTTGAAATTTTTGACTCTGATGTGAGTGGGATTTTTTTAATGTCCATTTCTTCTCTATCATTATTGGTGTATTAGAAGGCCATTGCTTTATGCATATTGATTATGTAGCCTGCCACTTTGCTATATGAATCTATTATTTTAGAAGCTTTTAGGTAGAGTCTTCAGGGGTTTATAAATATAGGATCATGTTATTTACAAATAGTGAGAGCTTGACTTCTTCCTTTTCTATCTAGTTGTCCTTTATATCTTTTTCTTGCCTAATGGTTATGGTAAGAACTTCCAGCACTATGTTGGATAGGAGTGTTGAGAGAGGGTAGCTGTGTCTTGTACCAGATTTTAGAGAAAACAGCTTTTAGTTTATCTTCATTGAGAATAATATTTTAATTTGCCATTGGCTTGTGGTAGGTGGACTTGACTATATTAGAAAAGTTCCTTCCATTCCTATCTAGATGAGAATTTTTTTTTTATAGAATGGATGTTGGTTCTTAGCAAATGCTTTCACTACATCTATCAATATGACCAGGTGGTTTTAGTTTTCTTTTCATTGATATGGTGTATTATCTTGATTGATTTACATATGTTAAACCATCCTTGCATTCCTGGAATGAAAGCTACTTGGTCATGATGAATGAGCTTCTTGATGAGGTGTTGGATCCTGGATCCTATTTTGGATCCTATTTGACAGAATTTTGTTGTGGATCTTTAAATCTGTGTTCATCAGGGATAATGGTTTGTAGTTTCCTTTTTTTTCTTTTCTTTTTTTTTCTTTCTTTCTTTCTTTCTTTCTTTTTTTTTTTGCAGCATTATTGTATGGTTTTGGTCTCAGTGGGATGTTATCTTAATAAAAAATATTTGGGAGTATTCCCATTTCTTTAATTTTATGAAATAGCCTGAAAAAGATTGAAAGTATTTCCTATAGAAAGGCTTTAAATTATTTGTTAATTAATTATCTGGGACTGGGCTTTTGTTTTTTGGAAGATTTTGGATTACCATTATAATTTTCTTTGTAGTGATGGTTCCGTCTAGATATGTTAGATCATCCTGGTTTAACCATGGAAGATTATGAGTCCAAGAATTTATCCATTTTTTCCAGGTTCATGAGAGATTCTTGTAGTCTGTAATTAGCCTTTGAATCTCTGCAGTATCTGTAGTGATCTCCCCTTTTCATTTTTAATCCAGTTTATTAAATTTCCCTCTCTCTCCATTTCTTTGTGAATTTTGCTAATGGTTTATCAATCTTGTTTATTATTCAAAAACCTGGCTTTTGCTTTTGTTGATCTTTTGGATTGCTTTTTAGATTTTCACTTGATTGATTTCTACTGTAAGCTTTATTATTTCCTTCTCGTTCCTATTTTGCATTCCTCTTTTTTGTATCATTTTCTAATTTTGTAAATTGTGTCATTAACTAGTTATGTAGGCCTCTTCTTCCTTCCTGATGAATTCTTGCAAAGCTATGCATTTTCATCTGTTTACATTTTTTGAGTATTTTTTCCATTGTCTGATCATTTGCTTAAAGGATCTTTTCTAATATCTTCTGCTGTATTGCATTGTTCTGCCTCTCTTCTTCCAGCTTGCTGATTCTGTCTTCACCTTCCTTTACACTGTTGGAGAGGCATTTTATTGAGGTTTGCATTTTATCTACCAAGTTTTTCAGTCCTGCTATTTCAGTTTGGAGTTTAGTGATTTCTCTCTCTGTGGTCTGTTCAGCTTGAGCAGTGATTTCTTTGAGTTCTAGTAACATCTTCCATATTTCCTCTCTAAAATTCTTACCTGAGAGGCTGACTAGTTGGTTGGCATTTTCGGGTCATTTGAGTCTCAATCTTCATTCTCTGTGCATGGTGTTTGCCACCTTTTCCCCCTTTGCTATGCTTGTCGTGTAATTTTTTTCTATGTGTTATGGTGGGGTTTATTGGCTAGAAGATGTTTCTGGCACATAGTCATGAGGAATGCCTGTCCCACTTCACCCTTCATAGGCAGAGAGAGTCTACCTTGATGAGGAACCCTTAGGAAATAATTTTCATTAGTTCTTTCAGACCTCCTAAAACAGGAAAGCAGGAAACAGGACAGCAAGTATGAGGAATCAGTGACCTTTCAGTCTGCCTCCTTTGTGGCATTGCACACAGCAATAGTCAGGCTTCATCCTCTGGGCAGAGAGAGTCTACCTTGCTGAGGAGCTCCAAGGAGATAATTTTTGCTAACTCCTCCTAGGAGATAAATTCTTGGTCTCTTCAAGCAGAAATGCAGGGAACAGAACAGCAAACAAAAGTAACATGACATTTCTAATCCAACCAGAGTTGGACAACTTCAATCTCATGGTCTGGATTGTAAATTTTATTCTAAATCAAAAGAAAACAAAAGTGTATCAACGGCTACTCATTTGAAAGATTTCTATTATTGCATAATATCCAGCAGAATACAAAGCAAAAATAGGGACCGGAGAAGTAGCACAAGCTGTAAGCCTTGCTTGCTCTACCCTAGGACAGACCACAGTTCAATCTCCCAGAGTCCCATATGATCCTCCAAGCCATGAGTGATTTCTGAGTGCATATCCAGCAGTAACCACGGAGTGTCACTGGGTGTGGCCCAAAAACCAAAAATAGAACAAAAAAATACAAAGCAAAAATAACTGATGTAGCATTTATCTCTTGAATAAAAGAGAATTTACGTAACTAATTTTATTCATTTTTAATAAAAATTAAATAATATTACTGTTAAGTATTAAACTATGTTAATGAGAAAGATTAAAAATGAACATTATAATAGTAACATGTGGTCTACATTCAATATTCTACCTGCAAACATCATTATGAATGCATTGAATAAATATTACATTTAATGAACTCATTACATTATAATGAGAAGAAAAGGTTAACAAGCTAATGGCTTACAAGCTAATGACTGAATATAAAACCATCTAATGGCATCTTCAGTTAAATAGTTTTTGGTGCCCATATGCCAGGATTTCTGCTCTTCTCCTACTGTTGTGGCTGGAAATCTGGGTTGACAGCTGGCCAATGGCCTCCTAGGCTGACCACTTAGTCCAGGAGACCGAGATCCCCCCATGCCAAACTGATCTTCAGGACCAGGTCTGGCAACTGGGCTTTGGGGGGAAGGGGGGGACGGAAACTCCAATCCAAAGCTTTTTCAAACTGAAGAGGAAGGCTGCAGGTGGGCCCTGAAGATCCCACATGCCAGGATTACTGCTCCTCTTCTACTGGCATGGCTGGGAATCTGGACAGACAACTAGCAAAGGCCTCCAGGACTGACAAGTTAGTCCTGGAGAATGAGAGCCCCCCACGCCAGACTGGCTTTCAAGGCCAGATTTGGCATCTGAGCTCTGGGGGGATGGGGAGGAGGCAAACTCCTCCCCCATGCTTTTTCATACTGGAGAGGGAGGCTGCAGCTGGACCCAGATGATCCCACATGCCAGGATTCCTACTCCTCTCCTACTAATATGGCTGGGAATCTGGGCAGACAGCTGGCCAATGGCCTCCTGGGCTGACCACTTAGTCCAGGAGACCGAGATCCCCCATGCCAAACTGGTTTTCAGGGGCAGGTCTGGCAACTGGGCACTGAGGGAAGGGAGGAGGAGGGAAACTCCTCCCGTATTCATACTGGACCCCCTGCAGTGGTGTCTTTTCTTACTAATACTCATTTTCATAACCGCATGGGTACTTTTAATTATTATCTAAAAATCACAAACAACTTATATATATATATATATATATATATATATATATATATATTGTATATAGCCCCTGTCATGTATTGCCTTTCCCCTACTCCTGTGTCTCCTCTATCCCCTCATCTCCCAAACCTGATCTGTTACCTTCACCTAATTTAACCCTCTTTACCCTCAGTTCCTAACTTGGTAGGCATCAAGATTGACCTCCTGCCCCAACAGACCACCTTCCAGCTCCTCAGTGAAAGACACCCTCTGGGTCCTCGTTCTCATGCCTCGGCAGAGAACTACAACCAGCACACCTGCTGACTCATGCTTGATGGCCCCTCTCACCCCCACCAAATTGTGGACTGTTGCATGGTACAGGAATCGGCCTCAGCAAAACTCCCAGCTCAAAGACACTATATGGTCTTCTAATGCAGCAAAGTATCTCTCAAACTCAATTCTAAGACCTGTGAATAGAAAAGTACCTTGGCTTTTACTCCCCACAAGAATATATCAAAAGACTTAATTGGGAGTCTTATATTGCCTATGGAAGCTCAATACCTGTATAACAATACATCTCAAGATGTGTATTCCTACATATACAAGTAGCCTCCTCCACCACTTGTTTTATTCAAATACCTTTTCTTTTTAACTCAGTTTTATTTATTTGTTCTATTTTAATATATACATTTTTCTATATCCTTACCATTTTTGGTGCTGCTTGGTACAAAAAGCCTTGACTGTGATAAAAGCTCAGAACAAAACCAGACAACAGAGACTGTGTGTGCAGCCTGTCATCCTTACCCAGAATAGCACCAGCAACATAGTATTACACCATATGTTTTTATATGGGCACAGTAAAAAAAGGGGAAACCATAGACACAGAAACAATATCTTATCTTCTAGGAATAAGAACTCACTTTTTATAGCAGAAGGGTGCCTCCCATCCTGAATATATGTCATGTAGATACAACCAGTCCCCAGGAGATTGTACAGTGTTAGTCCAATCCCAAACCCCAGATTCCCGATGTAGAAATGACACAGCTCCGGGAAACACCACCAGGAACTAAGCTCCATTGGGAGACTTATAACACTACTCTGGCACCAACTTGTGCCAGTTTTGATATGACAACGAGGAAAGGAAATGTTGACCTTGTGCCAGTTTTGATATGACAACGAGGAAAGGAAAAGTTGACCTAAGACCAGGCTGTCCTATCACATCACCTAACACTAAATGGCAATCAGAAGAGCCTATCGTCCTTTGAACTGTGAAAAATAAGAGCACCAACAACAGAAAACTGACTTTGACAACCGTTACTGAACAGAGCCTACCTTGGGACTAATAAGAAAAATCCTACCCTAGGCTGTAGCCCAGGACACATAAACAACAACAACAACAACAACAAGAAGTCTTATTGCAGAGGTCCAACGTGGGCAACAGAGACTGAGTAGAACCTTTTGACCCATAAGATCCTAGGCTTCGGCTTAGGGACTGAATGAAAACAGGGAGCAAGTGTTACAGAAGACTGAACACAACAAAAAGGATGGATAGGATCCTAACCTAGAGACTCTATCCTAGACCCTGACCTATAACCTGCGCAAATACCAAGATCGATAGCTACAGTGGCTTGATTTTCTCACACACAACCGCAAGGAAACTTTCCTGGCATCACAAAAAAGCCTTTGGGATGGGGTAATGAGTATATGTGGAGCCAGGGGTTGATCCCATGATGGTATGCTTCAAGGATGGAGAAACCCTGAATCTCTTAGGCCACAGGAATTCCCTTTCTTCCCCAATGCTTACTGTACCTATGCAAAAAAAGAAAAAAAAGGTGGGGGGATTGCCAAACCCTACCACTCCAGCACCCATACTTTTTCTAGTTTTGTTTTGATTTGTTAGTTTTTGACTTTATTTTCCTCTCTTTTTTCTTCCACTTTTCTCTTTCTTTTTCACTCTTGTGATTATTATTTAGAGATTTATTTTTATTTTTATTTGCCGGGTCTATTTTTTTCTTTTTTCTTACATTTTTCTTTTCGTTTTTTTTCTCTCTTCTTTCTTTTTTTGGTAGTTCTCACCAAACTTTTTCTCCCTTTTTTCTTATCCTTTTTATCTCCAATGATGGTGGAATAGATGCTCAATCTACAACAAGCTGTAAAGTGGAGACTAGTTGCACTAGCATTCTAGGGGGTAGAGGAGGGAGATACGGGATGCATACTGAGAACAGGGGATGAGGGAGGAGAGCACTGGTGGTGGGAATGTCCCTCATTCATTGTCACTATGTACCATAAATGATGCAGTGAAAGATTTGTAATGCACTTTGGTCACAATAAAAATTAAAAGAAAGTAGTTTTTGGTTAAAAAACAAAAATTATAAAACATTCTTTCTTTTTTGTTTTTTTTTTTTTGAGCCACACCAGGTGACTGACACTCAGGGGTTATTCCTGGCTATGAGTTTAGAATTCACTCCTGACTTGGGGGACTATATGGGATACTTTTTTCCTTAATTGTTGCAATACAAAATATAATTATTTACTTAACAACTACAGCAAATGTTGAGCCTTCAATGAAAACTTCTATTAAGTAAAAACGATTTAGTCAATCTTTTTCTGTTTGTTTTGTTTATTTGTTTTCTGTTTTTGAGCCACTACTTTTCTGGCTGTGCTCAGGGTTGACTCCATGCTCTACACTCAGAAATCACTCCTGCAGGTCAGGATACCATATGTGATGCCAAGGACCCAAACTGGGTTGGCTATGTGCAAGACAAATGCCCTACCCACTATCATTCTATATGCTATCATTCTAGTCCCCAAATTACCAGATCTTTGGTTTCATTTTTCTAGTTCTTTGAATTTTGAGTTTGTACAAAATTGTGAGTTTTTGATTTAGCAATTTAGCATTTGTGTGTAGGAATTTTCTTCTCTTTATTTTTAGTTTTAATGATAATTGAAGTCAGGGCATCACATACTAAAAGCAACTGCTCCATCACTGAGCTCTATCACTAACACCACAATGAACATTTTGGTGTCTGCTTTTTTTATCATTATGATCAAAATTAATATTGATTATTACCATGAAATTACATATTTGAAGCAGTTAAACTTAACTTTTAGAACTATTAAATAAATATTAATAAAGTAATCAAATTTTTAATCATTTCCTTTACTATTTTCTGTTTTGTTCTTTCTTTTTGTATTTCTAATTATTTACTTTAAAACTCATTTAAGCTATCATGAACAGAAAAATATTTCTTCATTAACATATTTAACTATGATGTTATGGCACAAATTAAAGAGAGCATTTCCAGTTACCAAAAGGTCTCAATAGATATCATAAGCTCAGGGCTTTCATTTTACCAATGCTGTCCAACGGCAGTAATAAATCATGTTTCAAACAGTACACTGAATAAAAAAATACAAATCTACAATCAATGGCCTGGGGTTTTATCATTGTACTATAATTACTAACATAATTGAACTTTAATGCCATCTAAATTGAACTTAATTACCTGAAGAAAACAAAACAATGGAATAGAGAATATGAACTTAAAATTGCAAAGTTATTTTGGCAAATGAAAAACTACAGCAGACATGATTTGCTAACTAGATTAGTCACTTGAAATCCACATTAAGGATTTCAGATCAGTGAAGGTTATAAGGGTAAGAAATAATTCTGTCAAATAATAATATTGGAGGATAATGTTGCATATAATTTAAAAGCCTTTTCTTTTCCATTATCATTGTCTGCTGAATGCTATTTTTTTAAATCCACAATGACTTTATTTCATTTTAGTGGACAGTTTCTTTATTCTTGGGCTTGGCAAGAATTTCTTTTGTTAAAAATGAAACAATCTTTCTGGAATAATTATATCTATCAAATGTAAAATGAAATCACATACAAGCAAATTGATATATTTTATTTGTATTTATGTTATTTTATTTTCAAATATACTTCTGTTTCACTAAAATATTTTTTAAAATAAAAGTGAATATATTGAAGGCATTCTGTTGACATTTATGGTCTTGTTGTGTAGTTATCTGACCTCCGCAAGACTGTCCAAGATCACATCTGCCAACTCATGTCTATCATTTCCAGTCCACATACATTATTATGCATTTTCATAAAATTTTCAATCAATTTAAATAATATATATATTTATTTTCATGTTTATATGTACAAATAAATATATATACAATCATTTGTCATCCCATAATATTAATATTTACAGCATATGAACATATAATACAACAGACTATATTATAAACATCTCTGTCTATATTTATTGTAAAATATAAGATATAAAAATAATATAACTCTATGAGTGTTTAATAAAGAATTACAAATTAAATAATTATAAACCACAATAGAAGATAAAATATCAATTCCACCATGGCTGGTTCCTATGTTTGTCCTATCTATGTCTCTTTGATAGCAGTTCCTTTGCTTTCCCAAGATGAAATGACTCTCCTATTTATCACCGTGCAATGAAAAACTATGCTCGTCTGAAAAAAAGCTTATAGCATCAGCTTTCAGAGACAAACTCTTGTTGCTTCATTCTGGAATTTTGCATCTCAGATGAATATCTCTTTTTTTCTCTTTCCCTTTCTCTCTCTTCTTCAAACTCTCTCATCATATTCCTTAAATAAAACTATAAACTGTACATATTTCCTAAAAGACACAAAGATCAGCTGTTGATAATATGTTATGCATATGTGAGGCCTTGAGTCTGATACCCAGGACTGAAAAAAATAATCTATGTTTTCTTAATATTTATATTATATTTTTTGAAAGACTTTCATGAAAGTAATGTTTAGCAGCTTTTAATTCTTTAAGACTGGTGATCTATTCTAAATCTTACAACTAGAACTGCTTTTTTTTTTTTTTTTTGGTTTTTGGGCCACACCCTGTGACGCTCAGGGGTTACTCCTGGCTATGCGCTCAGAAGTTGCTCCTGGCTTCTTGGGGGACCATATGGGACGCCGGGGGATCGAACCGCGGTCCGTCCTAGGTTAGCGCAGGCAAGGCAGGAACCTTACCTCCAGCGCCACCGCCCGGCCCCCTAGAACTGCTTTTAAACTATGGCTCAATTTCACAAACATCAAAGTACAACATAAAATATTCAATTTTCAATTCAATTCAATTCAATATTCAATCAAATCCAACCTTGATTTGATACTAGAATTCTCTATTTCCAGGAGCAACTGCATATCACTGAGTGTGCCCCCCAAATGTAAATTAATACAGTGTTTAATTAATGCTTGTTTGCTCAAAGTTAGTATTTATATTATAACATCCAATGTGAAGCATAGCATGATATTGTATCCATTAAGAAATTTTTATTTTAATAAATGAATAATTTTAATATTAACAATTTACGGGTGAAAATTTCACAGTGAGATATCGCACTGAATGAGAGAAGTATTTTATCAATTATGTCAAATGTAAATTAGTTACATTTTAAAAATTGTCAACATAGTTTTTCTAAAAACTTGAACTAACAAGTTAAAAATATGAATGCATTTGTAAAAATATATTCTTTCAATGTTTTAGCCATTTTAATACTAAAGATGGAAACATATGTCAGACAAAAATAAACAAAAGGAACATATAAAATTCTCAAAAAGTTGCTGCGTAAGGGGTTAATAACAGCAAATGGCTAGCCCTGGTTTATTCCCAAGTGTCTATGGGTCTTTCTGAGCATCTACTGGTTTTTCTTTTTCTTTTTTTTTTTTTTTTTTGGTTTTTGGGCCACACCCGTTTGACGCTCAGGGTTACTCCTGGCTATGCGCTCAGAAATCACCCCTGGCTTGGGGGGACCATATGGGACACCGGGGGATCGAACCGCGGTCCATCCGCTTGCAAGGCAGACACCTAACCTGTAGCGCTACCTTCCCGGCCCCATCTACTGGTTTTTCTCTGGAAATTCTAACTACTACCAGCTGTGGCTTAAAGAGAGCAGAATACAACTGAAGGTGGCTTTTTAACCTATAGCACTCCAGGGTCTGAATACATGTATGTATCTTTGGATCTTCACATTAAAACATAACTAGGTTGATTGAGATGGATCCTTACGACCTACTTGGAATATTAAAAACCAAACCAAATTAATCCAAAACAAAACAATGTTAGAATTTAAAATATCAAGTATTTGCTTTCCTATTCTGCCATAAACATTTGACTCATTTGTAAGATCAAAACTTCATTGATTTTATTCTTTTTATCCCAGCTGTTTAATTTTGTGTAAAAGAGGATGGTATAAAAGTTAAAATATATTAATTAACATATGTGAGGGTGTTTTCTTCATCAAAATTTTAATTTCCTGGTATCTCTAATTTATTCTTGTTTCAAGTGTTTATTGTTTGAATCACCGTAATGAGGACTACTGTTCCTACATTATTAGAATAGAGACTCTGGACCTCCTTTGTGAAAACTCATTTATTGAATATGCATTAATTTTCATGCCTTTAACTTGAATATAGTTGTACTTACATTAGCAGAGAACTACCCGAAACTCTCTGCCATTGTTGACATATATATTATTCCCTTCTAAACATGTTTCCAGTTGGCTAAGTAATAAATTTCTTTTAATTAAAAATATTTGATTAAGATTGGTGCTGTTGCAATTACATTCATGGAAATAAAAGAAAATCTACATTGTGAGAAGAAAAGATACTGTTCTAGAATTGAAGTTTTAACATTTTCTTTATATCTATGAATTATATCTGTGAATTAGGTGGATATAGCTTCAAAATAAAGCTATTTTGTATTGAAGTGGAATTAAAAGTTTCTGAGATAAACATGTTTTATTCACTGTCCAAAATTAGAACAATATATATGAGTCTGTCTTTGAAGATTTTAAAAGATGATATAAACTAATATAAAAGGAAATTATAGACAAGCTTGACTCTGCATTGTTTTATAAAAGAAGAAAAAACTACATTAGATTCTATTTGAATTATTAGCATATCAGTAAAGGTAACAAATATTTGGAAATGGCATTAAGGATTTAGGAAGCAATAAAAGGAGTTCACATGTATAAGTCTCTTTTTAAAAATAATATCATATTTAATACTAGAGGATGATTGACAACATTCATTCTCACAATGTGTCTCTTTAAGAAGGAGGTAAAAAGAAATATATTTTAAAACCATACAAACCAGAGGCCTACCAGACTTCATTAAGCAGCATCAGTATGTTTCTATGAGTTCCACTAAGTGGAATCTCTGAGCACATAGCCAGGAGTAAGCCCTGAGCACCACATGATGTGCTTCTCAGACCCCCAAAGCAAAAGAGAAGCACAAATTATACAAATAAATTCAAATAAGAAATCCAATTATCAAAAATACACCTATAAACCCTAAACTTATAAATAATTGAGAGACTTTATAAACTTATTTTAGGCAATGATTAACAATATTAATTATAGAAGATGCATAAAATATTCTAGCACCACATTGTGCAGCATAGTGTCAGTTTTCCTTTACCATTATTCCATTAATTTGCCCAATAACCCCATTCATCTTTTGTGATATACTTCCTACTAAAATCTAGTTATTAATTTCTTTTGCACTTGAATATTTGTAGTTTTTTATCATGTTTCTTTATATTCCAGATATGAGGACAATCGTTCTGTATGTCTCTCTCCTCCTGAGAGTATCATCATTATACTCAGTAGATCCATTTGAATAGGAACTGCAGTTTTGTCTTTCCCTAAAGCCCAGTAATCTTCCATTGTGCATGAATTCGATACCTTTTTGTATCCAGTCATGTTTTTGGACACTGGGATTGTTTCCAGATTTTGGCTATTGTGACCAGTGCTACAATGCATATAACATGCAAATGTCTTCTCTGAATTGAATCTTTGGATAAATGTCAAGAAACTGGACTTTTGGATCATATGAGAGATCAAGTCTTAGTGGGTTTTTTTTTATTTGAACAGTTTTCATATTGTTTTTCAAACAGATTGAAACAATTGACATTCTTAGAGGCAGTAGAATTTTTTTGAGAACTTTTTTTCTGCTCATCTCTTCCAACACTGATTGCTTTTGTAATTTGTGATTTGTATGAGTCTCACTGATGTGAGGTATTACATTTTAGTTTTATTTGCATTTCTTTGATGATAAGAGATACAGAGCTTTTTTTATATACCCTTTACTATCTATTTGTTTTATTTGAGGATATTTCTATTCATTTCTTCTCCCCCCACCTTTTTGATGAATTGGTGTTTGTTTTTCTTGTAAAGTTCTACCATGGCTTATTTATACTGGTTTTTTACCCTTTAAAATATTAACTGTCTCATATGATAAATACTTTCTCAGTCTATAGAAATTTTTTCATTGTATTTTATTAAAGTACTGTGATTTACAAAGCTATTTATAATTGGGTTTAGACATACAATGTTGCAGTATCAGTCCCATTCTAGTGTCAACTTCCTCCACCAGAATTCCTAGGTTCACCTCCAGCGTGCCATCTTGACAGACACAATTTTAAGTTTGTTAAACTTTGGGTCTCATGTTGTTGACTCCATAGTTATTTAGTTATGTCTTACTCTATCCTAATACCACCAATATACTTGAATCCCCGTGATTCCTGACCACCATTATTTCATATCTCTTTCCCCCACTTCATTTTATATCTTTTCTTCTCTTTATTAAATTCAGAGATCAAGTAATCTAGGCTTCACCTGCCCTTAAATTATTGAATTACCCTCATTAGTTCTTATAAATATCATATATAAGAGCTATTATCCTGTATTTATCCTCTTCTTCAGACACTACATCTTAACATGTAGTATTTTTATCTTACCCACATTGTAGCAAATTGTATGATTCCATCATTCCTTAGAGCTATGTGGTATATCATTGTAAAAATAAACCAAATCCTTATGATCTACTCATCTCTGCTTAGGCATCTAGGTTGATTCCAAATCTTAGTTATTATACGGAGTGCTAAAATAAATAATGGTGGGGTTATATCCAGTTGAGTGAATGTGTCTCATTCTTGAGGTTAGAAGCCCTACAGTGGAATTGCTATGTCTATATAGACATATGGTAGTTCATTTTTGAATTTACTGAGAATCCTCTATAATGTTTTCTATAAAGGTTGGACCAGAAACTATTCTACCAGCAGTGAATGAGTATAACATGTTTTTATTGACTTTTTGTTTTTTTTACTATATCACCACTAACATAGTTTGTTCTGTAAGTGTCTTTTTGTTGTGGTCATCATTTTTTTTTGATATACAGAAGCTTCTTATTTGATGTACTGTATTTTGTTTAAATAATCTTCTCGTTTCTTAGTATTGAATTATTGAGGATGCCTCTAGATCCAGTTTTATTATAAGTTCTTCCTATGCTTTCCTCGCTCATTTAGAGAAGACTTTTGTGAATCATATTAGAAATGGGCCAGAGTTCTTTATTTTTTCCTGGGACCCACCAGCATTCCCAGCAACATTTATTTTTTTTTTTTATGTTTTTTTTGGTTTGTGGGCACCCGGCAGTGCTCAGGGGTTACTCCTGGCTGTCTGCTCAGAAATAGCTCCTTGCAGGCACGGGGGACTATATGGGACACCGGGATTCGAACCAACCACCTTTGGTCCTGGATCGGCTGCTTGCAAGGCAAACACCGCTGTGCTATCTCTCCGGGCCCCCAGCAACATTTATTACTGCAACATTTGTTACAGGGACATTACCTCTTTTGAACTTTCAATATTATAGGGATTATAGTTAAATTAAGAGGTGTAAAGTTATCGATAGTCTAGTCTATTTTATCTTCAATTTAAACTTTTTGGATAATTTGGACTATATATAGCTTTAGTTAGTAAAATCATGCTATGACTAATATAATATACACATACTATTAAGTATAAATATGTGCTAATTGCATTAATTCTGAATATATAATATATAGCTACTGTGTAACATCAAATTCTAAAATACAATGGTAGACATTCATTTCTTGAAAATACTGATGAAGAAGTATTTTATTAAGTTTGAATAGCCAAAACATGTAAAGTAAACTTTTTTATGGGGCCACATCCAAAAGCACTTAGGGATTACTTGTGGCTCTGCACTCAGAAATGGCTCCTGGCAGGCTCTGTGAAACCATAGGAGATACAGGGAATCGAACCCAGATCCATATCAGGTCAGCTGTGTACAAGGCAAACGCCCTCCTGCTGTGCTATTGTTTTGACCCTAAAGTAAACTTTTATTAGAAAAAATTTTGTTTGAAGATTTAAATTTGTTCTTTGTATTTTGTTATGCTTAATATACTAAATATAATTTAAATCTGAAATCTGAATTCATACTAAGTCAATAAATAGTAATATTTTGAAAAGGCAAACTTAAACATGATCTTTTTAAATGTTTTTGTTGGATGATGGTATTGGCCACACTTGGAAGTTCTCAATGCTATTCTTGACTTTGCACATAGCTCATAGCTCACTTGTGTGAGGTTAAGGAGACAATATGAGGTTCAAGGTAATAATCGGAGCTTAACAATAGTGCTGTACAAATGCCTTACCCCTTATGCTATTTTGTAGACTTCATATATTAATTTAAAAATTTGGGGCCGGGCGGTGGCGCTGGAGGTAAGGTGCCTGCCTTACCTGCGCTAGCCTAGGAGACGGACCGCGGTTCGATCCCCCGGCGTCCCATATGGTCCCCCAAGCCAGGAGCGACTTCTGAGCGCATAGCCAGGAGTAACCCCTGAGCGTTACCGGGTGTGGCCCAAAAACCAAAAAAAAAAAAAAAAATTTATATTGAGGTAAAATTGATGTATAACAATGGGACACTTAAAACAAATGACATTAATGTATATATTTATATATTGCAAAATAATTACTATGGTAGATTTAATTGACAGCTCTAACCATGAAGCATTTTAATCTCTTGTAAAGTGTATGAGAGTACTTCTTGATACTTCCTTACCTAGAAATAAGAAGGAATCATAAACTTGTGTTCAGAATCATTTCTTTTTTCATACTCAACTTATACTCTATTGTTCTTATTAATTATGTATGGCATACAAACTAACCCATTAACTTGTTTCCCATGGGTAACAATTGTTAGTCTCTCCTTTCAGAAACACAATTAGAATGTATTAATGATAGAGAAGACAAAAGACATTATTATTACCATAATGAGACCCTAATATAAAATAAAAGTCAACTCAACGTAGTTTAGCTGCTAAAACTGGATATTTATCTTTGTAAAGGAGAGATGCTATTATATTGTATTAAGTGATTTTAATTTCTTTATTTATATAAGTTAGTATAATCTAGTGATCATCAAAAATTGACTTTTATTGATTTATTTTCTGAAACTTTGGAACAAGTATTATTAAATAAATTGTGCCTGCTAAGGATTAGACTTCATGTTGGGTGAATAAAGGAAGGGCACTCTGATGCTAGGGTAGGTCTTAGAAAACTGCATACTGGAAATTATATTATGAATAATTTTGTATTACAGTATTTTAATAAATATAACTTAAAATTGTTGCTTTATATCTACTGTCTCAAAAGAGAGACATGGTAAACTAATGTCCACTACTTACACCAATATTACTTTGTTTCATGACTTGTAACTAATGCAGTGCTTCTCAATTATTTTTTGTCATGCCCCCCTAGGAAAAGAAAACATTTTTCGCGTCCCCCCACGTGACTGTAAATAGTATCTTTATTAAAAAAAACTTTAACCTGCAAAACAAAAATATATAAAATAATTTGAGCTGATTTTTCAATCAGAGGTGATGTCTGAATTAATGGCTACAATGAGCACGTTTTGCAATGCACAGCTTTTCTAAGTGGGGTTTGAAGCAGGACACAGCAACTCTCAGCTCCAGAGACATACAGAGTCATTAAACAGGGGGCTTAGCTTATTATGACAGAGTTTGCCGAGGTCAAACGTGCCCCTCTTTACGGAGCCTCAAGCCCCCCTTGGGGGCACGCCAACTATTTGAGAAGCTCTGGTTACTAGTGCATTATTTAATCCAGTGCTAAACTGAATAGCATACTTTTTTATTAACACAGACACAAAATGTAGTGGGCAAGGGCAAAAGCTAGAGGGAAAGTACAGGGTTTAAGGTACTTACCTTGCATGTGGCTTTGTTTAGTTTCATTTGTTTAATTTTGTTTAATTCTTGCCTCAGAATAAAGCCCCCATAGCATTTCCAGAATAAGTCCTGAGGACCTCTAAATATGATCTTCCTATGCAGATATAGAAAATAAAATACAGTAGATAAAAGTGTTCAGACTTTTGCCTGTTGTGATTTGAATGATACAACCTATTTGGTGGTTATGCACCCTATCATGTAAGCAAATAAATAGGAGCAGGAGAAATAGTACAGTGGGTAGGGTACTAGCTTTGCATGCAATAAACCAGGGTGTAGTACCTAGCACTCCAAATCGTCATCCAAGTCTGCCAGGAGTGATCCCTGAGCATGGATGGGATTGGCCTAGAAATGAAATCAAAGTAGAAAGAGCAGATAATGTATGTACAAACAAATTTAGAAAAGAGAGATTTATCTTTTCTTTGTACAGAGTAAGCATTTTCAAGTAGACATAGAAAAAATGCAATGTATTTTTCCAAGTAAACTTCAAAAACATGCTAAAGTAAGAAGTTTCAGACAATGAAATATGCTAGGCAATTTTTTTTACAAATCTAATCATTCAAATAAAAATGATGATCATATTTATCTTCATATAGTTTCCTATTACCAACTGAATAATAACAGAATCCTATGTTGAAGAATATTTTACAGAATTTATTTTTGTACATGATCATAGACATGATAGATTCAAAATGTCATTTGTCCCTGAACATGAACACAATATTTCTATATATCAATCAGTTTTATGCATCAGTAGACTACAAATGCATTTATATTATTCTTTTACATAAGTAAAGTAATATTATTTACCTATTATTTACTTTTAAAAGTTTTAAAAGTTTACTTTTAATTACTTAATTATTACTTTCATTAATTAATAATTTACTGTTGATGACTTTGGCAAAAGTTTACACCATTCAAGAAAACTACTCTTCTCATTGAAAATAGCTTCTTTATCTAAACTAGTAATTCTTTACTATATATCAAGTGTTTTATTATCTAAAAACTAATAAAATATAAACTTCTGTACACATGATTATTTTTATATATAATGGATTTTTTGAAAATAATTGATATCAAAAGTTTATATTTTGACCAATTATTAGTCCCCTAATTTCTTCCATATTTTGCTATTTTTATTTATAAGTATATTGCGTTTAATTTGCAGTTCATAACATTGCATCTTAAATTCTAAGATCAGAACTTTTTCTGAGACATTTACTCTTTTCCATTCTAAATATTTACTTTGCTTACGTTAGTTTTAACTTGAATTCATCTATTTTCAAAATTACTTAGACATTTTTATTTAAACATGCATTATTAAAGCTATAATCTCAGTTTAAATATTTGGCGTTTTCTGATATTATATTAGTTGTAAAAATACTTTCAGCCAGAAAGAAATCTATATATCTATATTGTAGGACAGTCTTTATTCTGTCTTGGTAACTATTCGTATTACAAAAACCGGTTTACTCTGCTAATATTAAATGCAATGTTTTACAATTAATCAAATCAATTAGGACTTACTGTATAGACCATTTTTGGGAGGTGGGGGGTCACCACACCCAGTGATGCTCAGAAGTTACTCATGGCTATGCGCTCAGAAATTGCTCCTGGCTTGAGGGACCATATGGAACGCCGAGATCGAACCGAGGTCCATCCTGGGTCAACTGAGTGCAAGACAAACACCCTACCACTGTGCCTCCCCTCCAGCTCCACTATATAGTCCTTTATACATTTTATAAACTTTATAAACATATCAATCTTACTTTTTTAGCAGTTATTGAAAGAGTATTGCTCAAAACTTGATCTGTAATTATAGATTTCTTCTTTTTATTTTTATTTTACTTTTTTGGTTTTGGGTCACACCCAGCAGCTCCCAGGTTTTACTCCTGGCTCAATGCTCAGAAATCGCTCCTGGAAGGCTCGGGGGACCATATGAGATGCCAGGATTTGAACCACTGTCCTTCTGCATGCAAGGCAAACGCCCTACCTCCATGCTATCTCTTCGACTCCCCTAATTGTAAATTTCTTTATCTCCTTTTTCATAAATTTTATTTCAGGCATTTTGAAGCTCCATTATTAGTTTCATGGACATTGAACTTTTCTACTTTTTATAAATTAAGTTATAAATATTAAATTTAGTTATGTAAATATTTATTTCAAATCTTTAGTCTTTGATAAATATAAAATTAATAAAGTCCAGCACTGAAATTAATTTTGTATGGTATATATTATATTATTAAATTTATATATACTTATATTTTATTAATTTAACACAATTTTATGTATGTTATATTTAGAAACTGGAATATTATCTTCTTTGTCTTTTCTACCCTCATAACCATAGATAACATTTTCTTTGTTATTTTTATGTTTATCTACTCTTCTTTCTTTTTTAATTTTTATTTATTTATTTGTTTACTTTTGGTTTTTGGGCCACATCCTGTGGCGTTCAGGGGTTACTCCTGACTATCCGCTTAGAAATAGCTCCTGGCAGGCACAGGGCACCATATGGGAGGCCAGGATTCGGACCAACCACCTTAGGTCCTGGGTCGGCTGCTTGCAAGGCAAATGTCGCTGTGCTATCTCTCCGTCCCCTCTTTCTTTTTTTTTATTTGATTTTTTTTCTTTTTTGGTTTTAGGTTTTTAATATTTTATTTAATTTTCTTAAAATAAATTATGAATGTTTTAAATATGTATTACAGCACTTTTATATGTTTTATAAGTTGGATCAATTACACAGCTCTTAATATATCTATTTTCCAGAGTGCCTACAATGTGATTTCTTATATTTATATATCAATTTCATCACTGAAATATTCATTTTGGTCTTAAAAATCTATTTAATTTAATTTCTTTGTGTGTGTATAAAAATCTTTCTTCTTGTATATATTTCTATATATCTTGTTTTATAAGAGGCCTATTCTAAGGATATTCACAAAAAAAGCCTTTTGAAAAGGTTAATTCCACAAAGCTTTAATTATTTATCAATTACATTACTTAAAAATTTATGTTGATTTTTTCTTCCAGATTGTGTACCAGATTACATGCTGATTCAGAAATTCTGTTTTTATGATGCAAATTTGTTATATGTATCTTTGGTATTATAATTTATTTGCATCATATACTCTAAAGAGATTATTTTGCTTGTAGGTAGAAGAATTTAAAGGTGAGCAGCCTGTCTGCTTTGGAGGACCCTCTCTGTTCCAAGCAGACTAAACATCCTAAAGCTATACTGATATAGGTTGCCATGTTGTATGTGGTCCTTCATTGTTTGAGCATGAAGCTAAGTATGATGAGTTTACGATTAGTTTGCACTAATGCCCTGAAAAACAGACTTTTGGACCCCTTGATCTTTGACAAAGGTTTCAGGTTCATGCCTAACCTAGACCCACTGGTCTAATGTAAATAAAGACCTTGTTTTCCTACCATAGATTTTCTCTGTGTGCTTGATTAAGATAACACCCGTCATAACACGATTAGGTTTCAGGGTTGTTTTTGTGTGCTACATATGGTGCTTTTCAAGGATGGTGCTTTTCAAGTTCTCTGGGATCACTCCTGGCTTTGCACAGAAACCAAATCTTTTCCGTTATTACTAAGTTTCAGTATTATTAAATTGTAAAGTTCTAGTATATTATATTCAATATTTGTAATTTTGATTTACTGAATGTTGAAGTAAATTATAGACATCATTTGCATCATTTGCAAATTAGCTTAATACTCTTCTGCCTTTAATCTTTACTAGTGAAGATTTAGATTGTTCAGAATGCTCATGCTAATTTAAGTCTAATAGTTAGATGATGCCCTTTGGGACTTTCACCAAATGTTCTGTCTTTTCACTCTGGTTGTTAGGAATTTGAACATTTCCCAGTTTTTTTTTTTTTCTGAATTTTGTTAATTGTTTTGTATATTGCTCCTAGCTGTTGCTTTATCCCAGATTCTTGTAATTTTACCAAATTTCTTGACATAGACAAAAAGATCAAGGGATCTTATATAATTTTCTAGATATCTTTTTTTCTGTTTAACTTCTTCCACCTTGGTTCCATGATTTAAAAAGCAATAAATAAAATTTTGTTACTCCGTCTTTCTAAACACTGAGTCCTGTCTCTTCAGCTCATTGACATAGCATAGTTTCAGTTTTGCCTGTTCTTGAAAAAAGCTAATTGTATCCTGGTAGAAAACCAGATGTCTATGGTCCTCTTCAAATGAACCATTCTCTCAGGAAATAATTCCCCACTCAATCTGTTATCCAACATCTTGACATACTTATTTCATATAGTGTTTCACCTTAATAAAATTGAATGACAAACATTTATGAGGTCAAACAAAATTTTTTAGATATATCTTTGAGTGTCCTTATTTTTGTGTGTATCTTAATTGCTACCTGGAGGCTATGCCATAGGTTAGTTGGTATGGACAAAACACATATAATTACTTTAGTGGCACAAAGTTACCACCAGGATTATACCCTGTGTTGCTTGTGGGCCATGAAGTTCTAGAGATCAGTTTAGGACTTTTCACAATGTGTGAGTGACTCCAGCACTTGAGACATACATATACTTGAATTTTTTGTTATTGATACCATTACAAAATTTATGACATAAAAATTTGCTACCTAGGTCTGGAGAGATAGCACAGTCGGTAGGGGATTTGCCTTGCACATGGACAGGTTAGATCCTTGACATCCCACATGATTCCCTGAGGCTGCCAGGAGCAATTTCTCAGCACAGAGTCAGGTTAACCATTGAGCATTGCCAGGTGTGGACCCAAAACAAAACAAACAAAAATGTGCTAACTAAATCTCTACATAATTTAACCCTTATTTATTTATAGATTTTCTTCTGTGATATAATATTTTGATGTCTGCTATCATATAAATGTTTGTCATAAATGCAAATTCGGTTGATTGTTTCATTAGCATACTTACCAAATAATAAAGTTAACAATAGCAATACCACTAAAAGGAATAAAATATGTTTAATTAAGTATGACATAAAATTATTTTTACACCAAAATATTTTATCCTAAATTTCCTCATATAAAATAGCATATAGTCCTAATATCAGTCTAACTGAATAATCATTTTCTTTCTCTGTTTTCTCTTATTCACCTTTCTTTCTCTTTAATTCTTTATTTTTAAATTTCATTTTCTCTTTATGTGTGTATTTTAGCACGATAAGTCATTTTGAATTGTATAGATATTGTTTATAAAATAACAAAATCATAATACAAATATTTTGTGGAATAGATTTTATTTCTATGCTGTAACAGTGAAATATTAAAATCAAGCTGAGTCTATAAAATGAGGACTGAGTATGGAAACTATTATATTTTATATCTATATTCCGAGTTTTACCCAAATATGGGAATATTTTTAGCAATTTATTGCTACATATGTGAACACAACACATGGCTTTTAATTGGAAATCTAAATGTGGTTATTTTCCAATTTAACATAGAATTTGAAGAGAAATTTCATATCAATAGTAGGAAAATAAATAAAACCCAGTTATAAAAATACAATACAGTTATTCATATTATGGAAATGGCACTAAGTAATCAGGGTTTTACTTGCAAGGTTACTGAGTTCTTCTTCAGATCTGTGATTAGAAATATATTTAACCCTCTGGGCCAGAGTGGTTGCACAAGCATTAAGGTGTTTGCCTTGCATGCACTAACCTAGGATAGACCATGGTTGATTACCTGGCATCCCATATGGTCCCCCAAGCCAGGAGAGACCAAAAGTAACCCCTGAGAGTCACCGTGTGTGGCCAAAATAAGAAAAAGAAATATATTTAACTTTTCAAAATTTAATAGTTTATTTTAAACTATAAACAAGAATGAATAGGATAGGAGGTTGGGAAGAAATATCAAATAAATGCATACAAATTTTTATCGATTTCATTAAGTTAATTATGATTCATTTGAATTTCTGTCTTTGTGTAAAAGTAGATTTCTGATAGGAGTGAAATGTGACCTGTGCTCACCAGTTTATTAAAAAGACCTGGTGTTCTATGGGTTGCAGAATTAGTTAAACTAAGTTTGTTGCTGTGGCAGATAAATCCTAACAGCTCAGCTACTTAAGTAAGTTAGTTCATTAACTCTGAGAAGTGTGGCTTAACACTGTCACACATAAAGTGTACTGTGGGGACATTCTGCTCAATAGAATTATTCACAAAATCTGCCTGATGAAGATTTGACTGCCTTTGAGTTGAAACTTTTCAGATGTCTCAGGTTAAAAACAAACAAGCTATCAACTGGAGAAGAAAAGGAAGAAAATATTAAATGAGATGCTTTGGAGTATATTGACTTAAAGAAGAATTCTAGAACCATTGCATGTGTCATAAAAAAATTCAGAAATTAACATGCCTAATATCAAAAAAATTTGTGAAATATAGTAAGCTATGTGATTAAAAGGAAATGTTAGGCACTCTGACCCAACATATGGCTGCCTATGTGTAATGCAAACAACGTAAATTTTAGACTGATATTTTTTCAGGATATATTACAAAGGAGTAAACAAAAATCTTTTGCATGAGATATTTCAGATTTTTTATGCTGTTACATTTTTCTCAGACTCTGGTTTAATTTCTTTTGTTATAATGCATTTATTCTAAATACAAGTCATGAATTATACCTGGAAAGATCTGGGCTTAATCCTGTTGCTGAGTTCACAGATCATTCCTGGTGGTGATCACACCAGATATATGTGATGCCAGGGATCATACACAGGTTGGAACAATGCAAAACAATTTTTAAGGACATTTAAGAAAAACCTTGGAGTTAATACATATGTTTGAATGAAAAGTAGTCATATCACATAAAAATGTTACAATAATCTCTTATTAAGACTCAATGTCTTGAGCAGTCTGAAGTTTTACCTTGTGGCACTCTCAATGAGATGAGAAATGAATGAATAATTATCTGTTATGGTTTGCAAAGAAGAAAACATTCTTTTTTTTCCTTGCGAACTCATAAATCTATGACAAATTTAATAAGTCAATTTAGAATTCCAGTGGCATAGAAAATGTATTACTGCAACTTCAAGATAATGTTAGCATGGTGTTTTTCTCCCTCAAAATAGCCAGTTGGACTTTTCCCAAGTCTCCATATTAAACCTTCACCAATAGTGCCACCTTGGTATGTAGAGTCCAACAAAAACTTAATAGTAAAAAGTGTTATTAGTACTTAAAGAATAACAAAATACCTAGATTTAGATTATTTATATAAAACATTTTGTTTGAGAATAATAGTAAGGTAGTTCATAGAAGACATAATTCAGGGTGTTGTTTGTTTGGGGAAGGCACAACCAGTGGTGCATAGGGCTTGATTCTGAAGGTGGAGTTTGGAAGATTGGAGGATATAAAATTACAATGCTGCTGTAGAAAGAAAAGAACAAATACCTGTGTCACTCTATCAAAACTTTGAATATTTTTACAAACAGAATCTTTACCTGAGAATCAGCTGCAACTGGAACTGACCATCTTTAGTGCCCCAAGGTTGTGTTTGAATGTGATGAAAAGGGTGTCAGATAATACACTGGACATTTAGATTTACAGTAAGAACCAAAAAAGATGTCATCAGTATGAACTCATATAATTGTCTTGATCAGGTCAGCGCAAACAATGACCTTGGGAACAGTGAAGTATGTTTTAGAGATGTATGGTACAGCTTGGCATGCACCAGATGAAAAATGGGAAACGTGTATAAGCATATTAAAAATGAATTTGTGGAAAAGTTTCTGAATATTAAATCAGCAATGTTTTTGGAGAGGGATTTGCAAGGAATTCAACAAATATCAATGCACTTGTTGGAAAAGGGCTGCCTTTTTCGTTTTTGAAGTGAGGAGTCGTGGTTGGAGCCAGACTCTCATGTGCAAGTATAAAGATCTTCAAACACAGCCAAATGCAAAACCTAGAGAAGCTCCTCAGAGGTGCTATCTCCTATATCCAGCTTTGAATCTTAAAAAAAGATTCTAATCCTGGTCAAGGGGATTCCATTGTGTTATCTCCCCCAGATCATGGTTTGAAAGAAGAAATACAAGGCTTACCTTCCTCAAGACAAAGCTTACAAGATTAGGGCTATGAGTACAACAGGTTGAGGTATTATGGAATTCTTTTGAATGGACCTTTGCCATATTGATGTGCTCATGGACACATTTAGTAGGTTTTGCAAGCTCTGGAGAAAGAAATGTGTGGGTTATTTACAGGTCCACTCACATATTGCTGCTTATAAGGCCCTGGGTGGTCCACAGTGGCTGAGAAATTACCAGGTTGACAATATTAATCATGGGAATACATAGAACCATAAAATGATCATAGAAAGTAAGGCACTTGCAAAAATCACACCATAATTCAGAAACTTGGATAGATTTTTAGATTCTTTATCTATAGCAATGAGAAATCTCCCATTGTTCTCTATTCTTTTACATGTCTGCTAATGTAGCAGCTTTTCCAAGTTATTGCTTAAAAAAAAAAAGGAGTGGTGATTGTTGGATTTCCAACGAATCTCCTTGCAAAAGCTTCAGCTTGATTTTATTTCAACAGGTCATACTTGAGAGATGCTGAACAACATTTTCCAAGATCTCAGTGAAATGGCTGAACTACAACTGAAATATTCCCAGTACAGGAAGTCAGCAGACTCTCAATTCTGATTAAACAAATTTCGAACTTGATTAATTTACGGTTCTGAATGGAACTTAAAACTTTGACAAAAAGACCTCCTTTCTTGCCTCATATAAACATAAATGAATGTCTTCTCCTCCTTCCTATGGATAGCTTTCAAACTAGTTAGTTGAACTGAGAAAAACATGGTTGTTATTTAATGACTCCCCCTTGGAGCTGCAGAAAGTAAGTAAACAAGCAAATGTAAATCAAAATTTTAAGTTTCTCCCTCCCCAAGTATAGTCCTAGAGACACACATAGACAAACTACACTCTGTCCTCTCTGTCTCTGTCTTTCAGAATAAAAAAAAAAAAAAAAAAACAGGCAGTGGTGCTGGAATTTAAATCTCCTTGGCATGTGCACAGCAAGTGTCCTCTGCATTCTCTACTAGACTCCTAGAGAGTTTTTGTTCTGTAAAGTCACACAGCTCTTTTATGATACCTTAATTATTGTAGTATAGAATATCTTATACTTACCTCTGATTAGTTTGTTTGTTCAGTTCCTGAGGAATTTAGAAAAGATATAGTTTTCCCTTGTGACTTAATAGTTATAAAAAAATAATAGTTGTAAATAGTTTATAGTTGTAAAATATAGGATCTAATTAACTGTTGGTTAATTATTATGATAGAAGAATGACACTGTAGTTCCAAAAATTAACAGATAATCTTCATAATATCAGTTTTATATTTAATTTTGCAACAACCAGAAACTTTATTTCATTTGATGAAAATTTTTAAAAGACATACTTTTACAACATAGGAAACTTTCAGACAATATAAAAAAGTACTCAAGGCTAAAACTACTGTTAAAGAGGAAACACTCAGATAGGATATTGATATATATTAATAAAAGAGAAATACATATATAAGAAATCAAATTTAAATTATTCCAAAGAAAGTATGAAAGATAAGTACCATATAGTCTTAAAGTATTATATAAAATTTTGAGCCTCTTAATAAAAAATTTAATTCAAAATGAAAGTTTATGGGAAGACTTTCTAACTAATAAAATTAATTAAGCTAACAACTGGAATTCTGTATCAAATAAATATTTAAAAATATTATTAGGTAGAAAAAGTCACATGAGATTCATACCAAAAAAGAAAAAATATGAAAATTAAAAATAAAGTTAAACAGAGAAAAATATTTTAACAGTGGCACTTGATATAAAGCAAAAAAAGAAAGAAAGAAAGAAAGAAAGGAGAGAAAGAAACAAAGAAAGAAAAAAGAAAGAAAGAAAGAGAAAGAAAGAGAGAAAGAAAGTAAGAAAGAAAGAAGAAAGAAAGAAAGAAAGAAAGAAAGAAAGAAAGAAAGAAAGAAAGAAAGAAAGAAAGAAAGAAAGAAAGAAAGAAAGAAAGAAAGAAAGAAAGAAAGAAGGAAAGAAACAGCAATTTTACTCTAGGTTATAAAGTTAATGATAAAGAGAGAAATGTTTAATAGAAATCATACTAGGTTTCAAATTGGTTTCACATTCATTATGCAATTTAATTTACTGTAAAATATAAGTGTTTATCAGTAACATTATCTATTGACAAAATAAAATGTTTGATAATTCATTCTACATTTCTTAAAAATATACTTTAAAGTTTAGACTATTTGAAACCAAAATTATATTTAAAAGAGGGGACATATGGTTAATTCTGTAGTTAATAGTATATGCAGTAAAATATAAGAACATCATTCTGTAGTTCTTAATTGAACCAACCATTTTCCTGCAAAAATTTCTTGAAAGACTACTGAGATCATTCCTTATAGTGGAAGCCTCATGCCCCAATCCCAGGGCATCCGACAGACTGGGTCTGGAAGCAAACATAGATGCAGGAAATACTCCACACATGTGTAAGGGGATTAAACAGGTTCAGGAACTTCCAGATGCAAGCCTTCTGCTCCTAAGGAGTGGATAGCTCGGTGGTGGAAAACCGAAACCACAAGCGTTTTTTCCCTGAGAACCGAGGTCTTTATTAGGAAGTGTGATTTCTGGGGTGGAGAACAGGTGGTGTAAGGCACCAATCCAAAGGATGCTTCGATCCAAAGGTGCTTCCAACCAATGAGTAACAAAAATATCACCTGAATAGGATGGAATCCAGTTAACCCAACAATTAGTGAAATTGTTCAAGAATTGTGTAATCTCGGGGCCAGAGACATAGCATGGAGATAAGGCGTTTGCCTTTCATGCAGAAGGTCGATAATTTGAATCTCGGCATCCTATATGGTGCCCTGAGCGTGCAAGGAGTGATTTCTGAGCACTGAGCCAGGAGTAACCCTTGAGCGCTGCCGGATGTGATCCCAAAACCAAAACCAAAACCAAAAAAAAAAAATGTGTAATCTGGTTCCTAAAAAAAAAAGACATGTGAAGAGATACTCTGTGTATATTGTCATTAATTAGTTTTTAATAGTCACACTATTATTTAAATATAAAAATAAACTATGATTTTAAACAACTATTTTTCATGTATTTAATCCTTTTTATATCCTATTGTGGATATTTATATTAAAGTACTCAAAATGACCCATTTATCTTATATGTGCTTCATATCTTTTACGAAGAGTTAAAACAATGAGTTGGAATAGGTATAAATAGTAATTTAGTATATGCTATTTCTCCTTTATTTTTATTTAATTTGGACATACTTTATTTTTTCCATTTGTCATAGTTATACAATGCTTGTTAGAAAACAATATCTCTAGTTGAGATAAAGAAATAGTTTGTCTATTTCTGTCTATGTCCCAAACAAATAACAGTGTGAAATTTCATCTCCATAGTACATTTAAGTGACTTGACCTGTTTTGAATAAAGTGTGAGACAGTCTAAAGGTTTATATTTAGTCATATTTATTTATAGCAACTAGATGTGTAATTAACATGTCTGAAGGAGGTGAAGTAAGTGTCAGTTTGAGACCATTAAGTGTCATCTAATCAAGTTTCATGAATTAATGCCCTTAGTGAGCCATGTTTTCAGGTGATATACCGGCTAAGGTGAGAAGTGAAGATCTGATTAATTGAAAATCAATTTTGGAACACATAATGAGCTCTTAATTCATACACAGGTAAGTCTAAATACTTCAGAAAAGAAAATAAATGATAAACGATAAAATAGTAAAATAAATGATAAATTCACATTATTATATGCAAAGGTTCATGAATCAATTATCCTAATTTTAGCATTGTTTCTGCAATTATTTGTTTTTATGTTAGCAAACATATCTCTTGATTTAGAAAATTATGCTACTGATTATAAGGCTTTTGAAGATTTATACTGTAATATCTATCCAATTGCTCCTACTTATCAGGGATTCTGATCCAGTAAATTCTGGACTTCTATAAGCTCCTGGGAGTGTTCTTTTTTTAATGACACATTTACAGTGAAGAGGTATTAAAATGAAACATTCCATTGAAAAGGTCATTAAACACCAAATTCATAAGCAAGCTTATTTAAATGATGCTATAATGTCATACTTATAAGAGCTAGAAAGAGTCTTAAAGATGTATTATTACTGGAAGTAAAGCAGCAAATATAATTTTAAAATTAATCATTTTATTCAATGAATTAGAATGTAAGAGCTTCAAGTCAGACTGAAGGTCATTTAGTTTTGCAGTTCATTTCATATCTTATTGCTTAGTAGAATATCCTGGTTCTTAAATATTGTACTGTGAGATTATTTTTGAGCCAGAAATATGTATTTTAAAGTAATTTAGAATTATTTAGATAATTCGTATACAGCCAGTTTTTCTGTTCAGTTAGATAATTAGTGTTCAAGTAATTATCTTTTATTTTATGTACAATAAAGTGATATCACAAAACCTCAAATAAGTAGTGAAGTCAAAGATCTATGACCTGAGAGTCTGATGTGTTACTGTATTTAAAATTCTGAAGATCATCAAACTAAACCCAGAATAATCAAACAAATGCTTTCTATTAAGATTTTCTGATATTATCAAGGACTACAATTCTAGATAAAAAAAGTAAAATGAAATGTTTTTCTCAGCGTGGCTTCCAATATGTACTCAATATGTACCTAAGCACCCAAGTGGTGCTTAGGCCTGGGAATTGCTAAATCACATATAAGGTATGAACTTGAATTCCAGTAGTATCTCCCCAGACTTTGAGGTAATTTTTTAAATTTAATCACCATGAGATGCAGAGTTAAAAAATTGTAGATATTTGAGTTTTAGTCATACAAATTCCAAGATCTGTCCTCCATCAGTGTTTATTATCTTCCAGTTTCTCTCCTTTCCGGTTCCGTATTTACCTGAACCTGCCTCCTATGGTAGAAGCATTAGTTTCTGTTTCTCTGTCTTTATCTAGCTATTTTTCTCTATCTCATTTTTATGTCTCTCTTGATATATTATTATATGTAAAATATCTATATGAATATATGTATAATATATTCACATATTCCTTATAGGCACTGTGGTATGCAATAGTGTTGCTGAAGTAATATAATACACATCACTTTACTTTCTTTCAATTCCATGTTCTTGTCCAGGATGATCTTTTTCAATTATTATTGTCATCAGTGAGCCCTTGTCTGCCCTAACTGCACTTCTGTCCCCTCATTTCTATTGTCTTTGGGTATTATTTTTGTGTTTTATATACGGCAAAGAAGTATGAGGACTCTTTCTGTCCCTCTCCATCTGACTAATTTCTCTCATCATACTATTCTTCATCTCTCTCAATATATAAGCCAATTTTATGACTTCATTTTTAGTGAGGTCTTTTATTAAATGAGAATCCTAGTGGCTAGACTTTGAACTCAGAAATTAAGAACTCTATTGATTATCCATGTTTTGTTTTATCTACTATGGATTGAAACAAAAAATATATGTAGTGCTTGCTCACTGTGTACTTTTTATAAAAAAGCAGGCCGGAGAGATAGCATGGAGGTAAGGCATTTGCCTTTCATGCAGAAGATTGTTGGTTCAAATCCCGGCATCCCATATGGTCCCCTGAGCCTGCCAGGAGTGATTTCTCAGCGTGGAGCCAGGAGTAATCCCTAAGCGTGGCCGGGTGTGACCCAAAAACCAAAAAAAAAAAAAAAAAAAAGGATGTGTAAACTCACTTTCTGAGGTGGTAATGTATTTACCAGGTGGAAGATAACATATTTAGTCCTACTTCTAAACACATAGAATTAGCAACATCTTAATTATAGTTTCTATATATTATGGCATCAAAAGTCTGCCATGGGTTGGTAAGCAGATTACAAAAATAAAATAAGCGATATACATAACAGCTGACTCTTTTGTGTTTTTTGCTTTCTATGTATTTCTGAAAATTATTTTTGTGCAAAATTGCTGACATAACATGTTATTCATATTGGGAGTTGTAACTCCAAAGCTTAAATTGATAGGTTGATTTTTCATAAAATGACTATCTTGCATAGTTTTATTTCACACCATTTCATATTTTATGACAAAATAAAGTATCTTGAATTTTAGAGTTATGAATCATTTAGTTTTCTAAAATGTCTAACATAATTGTTCTCTAAGACAATAAAAATACATAAAAGATCTCTCAGTACTCAATGGGAATATTTAAAACTCTGTAGATAATTCCGTATTGTGGGATGTTATATCATGAAATAATTAGTAAAGATATAAGAATGCATGATTCAGTAATATCTAAAAGTTAAAATTAAAATCAGACTTCTGATTGTTTAGTAGGGTAAGTCTAATTACTAATATGGAAATTGTTTAATATCTTTTTTTTTTCATTTTTCGGGCCACACCCGTTTGATGCTCAGGGGTTACTCCTGGCTAAGTGCTCAGAAATTGCCTCTGGCTTGGGGGGACCATATGGGATGCTGGGGGATTGAACCGCAGTCCTTCCTTGTCTAGCACTTGCAAGGCAGACACCTTATGCCACCTCGCCGGCCCCGTTTAATATCTTATTTAATTATCGTGATGTCTTTTTCTGTGATGGAAAAATTCACTCTGATATTTTTCTCAGTTCATTTACAGAGAAACATAATTAGAAAGGAAGATTCGATATTATTCTCATCACAAATCTGTTATTATAATGCATATTTTTAGATATGCATTTAAAGGTCACCCATCATAAATTTTACATGGTATATAACAAAAGTAGGTAATGTTACAAATAGATAATAATTTTGCAAATAATATGAAAATAAATGACACAAATGTACTGGTGATACTTTTGAAATATACAGCAGTGTGATTCACCACTTAGAAAATACTTTTATTAAAATGTTTAAAAGAAATCTTCAATAAATTTCTGCTCCTTCTTGTTTTTGTTAAAATAAAATGACTAAGCCTATCATCATATATACATTATATCTTTTTGTTTTAAATTTAAATTTTAGAGAGACTTACAAAAAGCACCATTTTTAAGTCTACAGATGTGTTTCAACAACTATGTCTGAGACACAGTCAGAACTTCTCTTTTGTTTTCTCTTCCAGAATGTCTGTGACCAGGTGTGATTATTTTGGGAAGACTATTTTATGCAGGAATTACTAAGTTTAAAAATTAAGTTTAGAAGGCGAGCAAGTAGAGAGAGAGAGAATAAGCTTCTGTCACATAATCATGTATATGTATTAAGCTGTTTATACCTTTATTCAAATTAACTTTTATTTATAAGTTTGTAGTTTATATGAGTAGTTCAAAATCAGGATGAGTTTCTTTGGTTAAAATCTTAGTGGACTTTCTTTTATTATCCTTATAATTAAACTCTTAGATTGTATCTATGTTCTTTGAGTAGGCTCTATATATTAAGAGAATCAAAATAAATGAAAAATGTGAATATTATTTACAGCTTTGTTCTAGTCTTTGTAATGAAGAAAGAATATGGTTCTTTCCTATGCTAATTGCAAAAAGATTAATTATTAAAATATTTAAAATAAATATTGAGGGGCCAGAGTGGTGGCGCAAGCTATACGGCATTTGCCTTGCACTACCTGGCCTAGGATAGACCATGGTTCGATCCCCTGGCATCCCATATGGTCCCCCAACCCAGGAGCTAATAACTACAAATACAAATAAATTATTTATGTAACTAAATAAATTTTTATATAACTAATAAATTTGTTATATAAAGGGGGGTTGTAACACTTATAATAATAAATTTGTTTTAGTTACTAGAATTCTTTAAAATTAAACTCAAATGGTATCAGAATATTTCAAGATTGCTGAACTAGATTGCATGACACATAATAGGCATTTTTATGAGAGTTCTTAAAGAATTCTAGGCATCTCTAACATTTTATTTTTGGTTTTTCAGGCCACACCCAGGGGGTTACTCCTGGCTAAGCGCTCAGAAATTGCCCTTGGCTTGGGGGCACCATATGGGACGCCAGGGGATCGAACCGCTGTCCTTCCTTGGCTAGCACTTGCAAGGCAGACACCTTACCTCTAGCGCCACCTTGCTGGCCCCATCTCTAACATATTTTAATTTTCATAAAATTCCTTCTAAAATAAGTTGGTACATTTGATCTATAATCATTTTGAAACTACACACAACTATAATAAATTCAAACAAATTAAAACAGAACTATACACATTTATACTGGTTTATAAAATGTGATGTGTAATCAATTAGAGAAGTGTACTTATGTTAATATTAACATGAAAAGTCATGATATTAATAATAAAAAGATGCTCCAAAATTTAGTTTAGAAACAAAATATTTTATGCAATTTACTCTTCCTTGCTATTACTTCACAATTTTAACTAATGAAATACAAATACTATTCCAGTTGCATTTTATTATTTTAACTTTGAAATTTCATTAATTAAGAAGGGTCAGGGAAAAATGCCTCATTGAATTATGAATCTTGTTCTAGATTCTTGACAGTTTTAAACTCCAGGAATGTCTCTCTCAAGGACTAAGAAGCTTTTTTTTAAAGTGATGATCAAGTGATCATTAAGAAAATGGGCCCTCTTTGACACTATAGGAAAGGCAATCCTTAATTTTAAGTGCCAATTAGCAAACAGTAGCCACTAATCAGTAATTCGATGACCCGAACAAATTGACCATAGCCCCACTAATGTCCTGTTTTTTTTTATACTAGCTCACCAGTGCTTAAAAACTGCCTATAAAGAATTGAGTTCAATTTCTTTGTTTTAATCATCTTAAAATAAGTTTTCATTGGCTGTTCAACATCTTTTTTTTGACATATCCTCCTTAGCACTTTACAAAGTTATATCTACGGGCCCGGAGATATAGCACAGCGGTGTTTGCCTTGCAAGCAGCCGATCCAGGACCAAAGGTGGTTGGTTCGAATCCCGGTGTCCCATATGGTCCCCCGTGCCTGCCAGGAGCTATTTCTGAGCAGACAGCCAGGAGTAACCCCTGAGCACCGCTGGGTGTGGCCCAAAAACAAACAAACAAAAAAACAAAAAAAAAAGTTATATCTACAATTAATCTTCTCTTAAAAATTAAGAATTGCCATATATCTTTAAAAGTATTACTTATAATAACTTTAAATCTAAAATAAATAATTTTTAAAACAATGCATTAAAAGATTAATTTTAACTTCTCATATATTCTATAACTCTAAAAGCTATCGCATATTTTCTTCCCTTCTCACCCCATGCTTTATTCTGTTCATCCAATGAAAAACTTTGCAATAGACTAGGTAGTTTATAGTCAACAGTAGTTTGTTTTTCACAATTATTTTCACACCAGAAAATTCATATTCTTATGAAAAGCCCACTTTTAGGTTCATTGATAAACATTTTACTTGTCTTCACATAATGGAAAGAGTAAGAAAACACTCTGTGATCTCAATCTAATTTTTTACTTAAACATTTTATCTATATAATTCAATCATTTCTTTAAGGTACTACATTCAAATATTGTCACACTGGTGATTAAATTTCAACATATAAATGTGAAAGATAAAACATTTTGCTACTTTTGATTAGTGTTGTTGTATTGTGTTTTTGTGTTCCTAGAGTATATACCTAGAAGTAATAGAACTGGATCATATGGAAGCTCAATTTCCTGTTTCTGTATGCCTAAATTTTTTGTATATCTATTTACAATAGCTAGAATCTGAAAACAACACAGATGCCTGACAACAGACAAGTGGGTAAAGAAAATATGGTCCATATACACAATGAAATATTAAACACCTGTCAGGAAAAATGAAGCCATGAAATTTTTCTCTACATGGATGGACATGGAAACTATTGTGCTGAGTGAAATGAATCAGAGAAAGATAGATAGACACAGAATAGTATCACTTGTCTATGAGATTTAAGTATAATAAAACACAGCATGTTAGTAATACCGAGTCAATAGAGATGAAATTTGAAAGAACAGCCCATGATATGAAGATTGGTGAGTGCAGTTAGAGAAATAACTACACCAACAACTATCATGATAATCGTAGTGACAATAGAATGCCTGACTGGAACACAGGCAGGCAGTGAAAAGGGGAGATGGAGGCATTGGTGGTGCGAAGGCCGCACTGGTGAAGGGGTTTGTACATCTTTATGACTAAATCCCAATTACAGACATGTTTATAAAGATGGTGCTTAAATAAAGATATTAATAAGCAAAAAAGGGCACACACAAATAGAAATACACTGACAGCGACACAATTTTTTTTTGCCAATATCTATGTACAGCCCATAGCTCCATCACTTCTGCAACTACTTAAGATTTAGACTTTTAATGAGGCTACAACTATTAAAATTGTTTATGTGCTACATCTGCTATATAAACAGTTTGTATTTTGCAACCATTTTGTTCACTCACTCCCCACATAGCTTTATTTAGATTATTTTCTTAGGTTTTCTTGTTTTCAGCTTCCAATATGTATTGTTAAAACTTTTTATTAGCTAATCATTTGAAAGCCACATTAACTTGCTTAAATTTGACAAAAATATTTATGAAACTTAACACAAAAATGTATAGCGCAAAACATGTGCCTTTAGAAAGGTAACACTTTGTGCTCGCTTCGGCAGCATATATACTAAAATTGGAATGATACAGAGAAGATTAGTATGGCCCCCGGGAAAGAATGACACAAAAATTTGTGAAGCATTCCATATTTAAAAAAAAAAGGTAACACTTTATTAATTAATGCATGTCCTAAATATCTCCTTTGAGAATGTCAACTTCCCTATAAAACACATAATATGAAAACAAAATATACCTGTCAATTTATAAAAATTTATACATATATCATGGAAATCTTATTTGTACCAGTTTAATATGTGACATTTTTGTATAGTAGAATTAGAAAAGAAAAAAAGTTAGAAGTATGGGTGGGGATTTGTTTCTATCATAAAATCCATACCTTGCTTGCATAAGACCTGATCCCTAACTCTAAACACACCCTCATTGAACTAACAATTCTGTGAGTAGTCTTGATCTCTTTGTTGGTGATGAGGTATGGTAGCTAAGTATATAAAAAACCTAAATGATCACATTATTGTACATAAAACAAAAAGTATAATAACTTAAAAAATAAGGTGCTTAGTATACATTATTATTCTCATTCATATGCTTCTTCATATGTTATCTTTATATATAATGTTGAAGAAAAATACATAATTTGTATTCTCTGACAATTTATGTCATTTATTCTCTTTTGAGTGAATGAGAGGTTTTATCTTTCAATAAATAATATTATGCTATTTATAAGCACAATTTGCTAGAAATTCATTCCAATAATGCATTTTACAGTATCATTACATCACAAATTAAACTAAGTGATTTCACTCAAACAATTCAGTAATAAGATAGTTGGCAGGGCTCTGGAGACCAAGTATGGGCAGGAATAGAACCCAAATAAACAAAAAGTCAATTACATACGTAATGACAATGCAAAGAAAAAAACTTCAATTTTGCATTCTCTTCCTTTCTTGATGTTATTTGGATTTTAGGGAGGAAAAATTCTAAGGCAAACAAGAGCTTGATACAATTGATAAAATCTAATCTGTCAATGAGATAAATACTAAGTGATTTCCCACACAAATTAGATATCTAAAGGCTAAGCCAAAAAAAATGTTGGCAAATGTATCTGCTCTAAAGTTCTCCTAAATGGCATCAAGGTTATATGAATATGAGTATTTCTGTGGTCTTTTTTATGAACATGAGTACTTCCATGGTCTTCTGCCCTGTGCTCTAGAAGTTGATTTCTTTGGATTTCATATTGTTCTCAGTTTTTCATGGGTAATAGCAATAGAGCACTAGATGTAAAAGATTTAGTGGAGTTTCAATACTCTGGTCAACATAACTGACTGCTGTTTATCCTTCTATTTCTTTTTAGCCCTCTCAAATTACTCATAAGGATAAGTACCATGTTTGAATACCAGGAACTATTGAGAGTAGACTGAGATTAATCAAAGGCTGTAGATTTCTAGGGGCCGGAATGGTGGCACTGGAGGTAAGGTGTCTGCCTTGCAAGCCCTAGCCTAGGATGGACTGAGACTCAATCCTCCAGAGTCCCATATGGTCCCCTTAAGCCAGGAGTAATTTCTGAGAGCATAGCCATGAGTAACTCCTGAGTTTCAAATGGGTGTGGCCCAAAACACAAACAAAACAAAACAAAACAAAACAAAAAAACCCGAGGCAACATCTGTAGATTTCTAACCCAATATAGAGTTTATAAATTTGGTTAAACAGCTGCTGGAAAAGTAATATGAAGAAATAACCAGTGGTTACAATATAAGTGAGATGGACTGAGTGATGTGTGAGGAACAATGCTACCATGTAATAGCAGAAGTGCCAGAGGTCTCAGCCATTCTGTGCCAGAGGTAGCATGGGCCAGAGAAAACTGAGTGCTTCTCTTCAAGACCTAGCTGTGGTGATGTTATGAGGTCAGTGTATGAATCCTGTACATAACTATATGCAAATTAAAGAACTTAGAGAACCAAGAAGCAATGAATAGATCCTTAGTTTATATATCCCAGCAAAACTAAAGGAAAATAGCAAATCTGAACAGGCCAAACTAAAGCAAGAAAAAATATTTAAGTATCTTTATTTAAATACCTTGATTATAAATATAATTGTAGTTGGATTTCAATCATGTAAAGAACACCCCCTTCACCAGTGCATCATTCCCATCACCAATGTCTCAAATCTCCCTCCTCTCCACTGCTACCCCTGCCTGTACTTGAAACAGGCTTTCTATTTTCCTCATTCATTCACATTGTTATGATCGTTTTCAGTGTAGTTATTTTTCTAACTGTACTCACCATTCTTTGTGGTGAGCTTCATATTGCGAGCTGGACCTTCCAGTTTCATCTTTTTGTCACTGTGAATTATTGAAAAAATGTCTTTTATTTTTCTTAAAACCCATAGATGAGACTATTTTGTGTCTATCTCTCTTTCTCTGACTTATTTCACACGCATAATAGATTCCATGTACATCCATGTATAGGAAAATTTCATTACTTTATCTCTACCAATAAAAGATATCTCTATCTTTAGCATTCATCTATTGAAGGGCATCTTGGTTGTTTCCAGAGTCTGGCTATTGTAAATAGCACCGCAATGAATTTAGGTGTGAGGAAGGGATTTTTGTTTTGTATATTTGTGTAAAACCCTAGGAGTGGTATAGCTGGATAGTATGTGAGTTCAATTTTCAATTTTTGAAGAAATCTTCATATTGTTTTCCATAAAGATTGGAGTAGACAGCATTCCCACCAGCAGTTAATAAGATATTCTTTCTCTTCACATCCCACCAGCACTGCTTGTTCTCATTCTTTTTTGATGTTCGCCAATCTCTGTGGTGTGACATGGTACCTCATAGTTGTTTTGATTTGCATTTCCCTGATGATTTGTGATGTGGAGCCTTTTTGTCATGTGCCTTTTTGCCATTTGTATTTCTTCTTTGACAAAGTATTTGTTTATTTCTTCTCCCCATTTTTTAATGGGATTAGATGTTTTTTTTCTTGTAAGATTCTGTCAGTGCCTTGTATGTTTTGGATATTAGCCCCTTATCTGATGGGTATTGAGTGAATAGTTTCTCCCACTCAGTGGGCGGCTCTTAAATCTTGAGCACTATTTCCTTTGAGGTACGAAGCTTCTCAGCTTAATATATTCCCATCTGTTAATCTCTGCTTCCACTTGTTTGAAGAGTGCTGTTTTCTGCTTAAAGATGCCTTTAGTCTCAATGTCATGAAGTGTTTTACCTACCTTTTATTCTATATACCTTATGGTTTCAGGTTTGATGTCAAGGTCTTTAATCCATTTGGATTGTACCTTCTTACATGGAGTTAGCTAGGGCTCTGAGTTTGCTCTTTTGCAAGTGGCTAACCAGTTGTACCAACACCACTTTTTGAAGAGGCTTTCTTTGCTCCAATTAGGATTTCTTGCCCCTTTATCAAAAATTAAGTGATTGTATGTCTGGGGAATATTCTCTGAATTCTCAAGCCTATTCCCCTGATCTGAGGATATATCTTTATTCCATTATCATGCTGTTTTGATAACTATTGCTTTGTAGTACAGTTTTAAATTAAGGAAAGTAATACCTCCCATATTCCTTTCCTCAAGGATTTCTTTAGCTATTCTTGGGTGTTTATTGTTCCAAATGAATTTTAGAAGTGTTTGATCCTCTTCCTTGAATAATGCCATGGGTATCTTTAGAGAGATTGCATTAAATATGTACAATGTAAAGCAAGAAAATTTAGTTATTTTAAATAATTCCAAAATCCAAAATTCCCTGTATAGGTAAAAATTCCTGGCATAGGGACTTATTAAGTGTGGAGGGTAAGAGGGTACCTGAAGCCATTGATGGAAGAAAGTTAACATTGGAAATGGTATTGGGTTAGAATAGTTTATGTCCCAAATTCTATTCATACATATTCTTGAACTAAACTATATTCATAGATGCTTAAAACTAAAGAAAAATCTAAAATAAATATATGTACTATAAATTATATAGATGGTCATGTAATTGAACCATTATTTCCAAAGAGAAAATATATTAATTTGACCTTTATTCAAGATCTACTATCCTTTGATCTATTTTCAAATAACATGAAAACAATCATACAATCTTCTCTAAATATGTCAGTTTTAGGAACATTAACTACATTGTGAAATAAGAAGTGTAAAAATAAGTTGTTAAATATGAAAGTTTATTTAAATAAAGCATACTATTTAAATATAGCAAGTCATAGATGTTATCACATTTTAGCTAAATTTACTAAATATAGATCATTATCAGTCTTTTAAATATATATATAGGGGATAGAGTGATAATACAGTGGGTTGGGTGTTTGCTTTCCATATAGTCAATCTGGTTTGATCCATAATATTCCTGAGTTCTGATCTCTGAGCTTACGCTGAATGTTCCCTGAGTTCAGAGCCAGTAATATACTATCTCCTGAATTTCACAGATGCTTCTTCATCCCCAACCAAACCTAACCAAACTAACAGGAAAAAATATGCAATACTGATAGAGCAAATTACTTATTATTTTTGTTTCTGCTAGGAATGAAAAAAGGTTACTTTTCAAGGGTGGTTTTGGAAACCTACAGCCCAGTCTCATTGTACTCATTATAGAGTTACATATAAATGCAGGTCTCTGTTATGTTGTTTTGTTTCAATAGCAAAAGTTAAGAAAGAGATATCCCCACTGACTTCTTGGATTACATCTTGATAAAAAGTAACTTCCACACTTCATGCTACAAGTAATTTCCTTTTTATCTTTAGAGGATACAGCAATTTTATACTTTTCACTTGAGGGAGCCACTTCTGGTGTTACAACAAAACAAATATAAAATGGCAACCAAAAAAATGTCAATGCTTAATTTTACAAAGACACATCCATCGAAAGACATGCTCTGGTCAATCACAAGACATCTTTAGAATTTAAATGAAGGAATAGAGTCAAGTATTTTGTAATTGCCTATTTTGTAATACCATCTGTTCATTAGATGCATTCTGTAATGTGCAACTAAATATGTAAAAACAAGTTAGTTGTTGTATAATACAATAAAACAAAGTTATATGCTTTAAAGACCATGGAAAATAATCTTAGAATTGCTTCCAGAAATATATTTAAAAATATATTCAGCCTAGGTTTGCACTCAGAGATTGCTTGGGGAATAAGTCTATGTTCTGGAGATCAAGCCTGGGTTGACTGCATGCAAAGCAAATGCCCTAACTGCTCTATTAGATCTCAGCCCTGTGAGATGAATTTGAAGTTCACGCAAATATATTTAACTTTATCTTATTTTGTTTGAATATGAAGTTTTCAAATGATTAACTATACAATATGAGGACCTACATAGGATAGACAATTATTGTGGCTACAGTCAAATTCTTTATTTTCTCTAGTTCTTAACAGTGTTCCACACCCAGTTATATTTTTTATTTTTAAATCACAGAGGAGCTTTCTTATAACTAATAAATGTAAAAAAAAAACTAAGCCAAATGGTTTTCATTAGGCTGAAAAATGTAGTTGATGCATGAATTTACTCATTTACTTATTCATCATTGTGTGTGATTAAAAGAGTGCTCCAAACAAGAAAGGTAGCTCAGGACTGCAACATTAGCTTTGAATGTTGGAGGCCCGGGGCCGGGAAGGTGGCACTAGAGGTAAGGTGTCTGCCTTGCAAGCGCTAGCGTAGGACAGACCGCGGTTTGATCCCCCAGTGTCCCATATGGTCCCCCCAAGCTAGGGGCGATTTCTGAGCGCATAGCCAGGAATAACCCTGAGCGTCAAATGGGTGTGGCCCAAAAACCAAAAAAAAAAAAAAGAATGTTGGAGGCCCACATTTGATCTCCGGCCCTGTAAAATCCTCTGATCATCATCTCAGCACTGTTGAGAATATCCACAATCAAATTTAAAATAAAGCCTGAGCATCCACAAATGAGACCCATAAAAAATACACAGACACACACAAACATATATACTTATACACAAATATTAACTAAGTTTAGAAAAAGTTTACAATTTGTTGTTTACTCAAAAATATTTAAATATAATTTTAGTGGTTTATTTTTGAGTCAAAGCAATGCTTGATACTCAGTGCTTAGTGTAGCACTTATAGTGTTCAGGAGATCATATAGACTTTTAGATTAAATCTGATTTTACCCTGAGATCTGTTTTGTTCTAACAATTACAGGAAACTTATTTCCTTTTTATTCCAGACATAAAGTGAGTTAAAGGTGGAAGAAGGTTAATAAAATAGTCCATACTTAACAAATCCATGCTCCTTATCAAATTTTAATTCTAATGCCAAAATTATTGATGAATGACTTAAAACCAGAGGTTGTGGACTTAGATATAATTCAAATTTGAATTAACTTGCATGGTGACTTTAGACAAAATTTCCTACTCATTGCAAATTGTCTCCTGTCAACTACAAAATATAAATACTTTTTCTGTAAGAAAAAGATAAGGTATAAAAACTCTTAAATGCCTAAAACATATTCCATAACATGCTTATCATTGTTACTTTATGATGTGTTAATGTTCACAACAAGCCGGAGGTGTACTTATTTTATAAAAATTAAGAAAACTGAAGTCCAGAAAATTAAATGACTTTGCCAAAGTTATGTAGCTAGTCAAAGTAAATTGAATCACAATTTTCAAAGCCTAATGGTGTTTCACAGAATTGTAGCTCACTTCCCATACCAACTTTCTGTTAAGAAGCAAGACATCCTGACCACTTTACTGTACAACTCATTGTATTCAAATTGAAAAGTTTACTCAAACGATTGACACTAAACAGAATTTCATGCACATCACAATGAAATTTTAATTTAACCAGTTATGCCTATATCTGCTTGGCACTGTCCACAAAGGTGATTTTTTTTTTCATTTGATTTTCAGAATATTGTTAACAATGGGTAGTTTTCTTTTTGGTGCTGGTAATTCTGTAAAGTTGAAAGAGGTGGATATAAGAAAAGAATTCATCAAACTCTCTGTTCTTCCTTGGGTCTCCTGAACCAGGGAAATGCCTGTGTTGGATCAGTACTAGTAATGTCAGCCATGACCATCTACTACATGGTATAGGGCTTCAAGCCCATCTCATAGAGTCAACCATTAAATGTTCCTGGAGTCCACTTGCTCTGTATTGCATGGGATAAGATTATTGTCACCTGATTTCTCAGGAGCCATGGACTCTAGCTGGAGTGCTCTTTTCATGATTTTTTTAAATATATTTCGGGCCACACCGGTGGAACTCGGGGGTTACTCCTGTTTCTGTGCTCAAAAATTATTCCTGGTAGGCTCAGGAGACCATATGGAATGCTGGGAATCAAACCCTGGTCTGTGGAGTACAAGGCAAGCGTCCTACTACTTTGCTAATGCTCCAGCCACAGGAATTATTCTTAGAAGGAGAGGAAAATCAGTCCTAACTTCAGCACAGGCGTTCTGGGACAATGCATAAATGTATTTCCCATCCATAAATGTATACTTTCCCATACCTAAGTGAATTTCAGGAGGAAGTTAAACAGTAGAGCAATATATAATTTTTATTGAAAGAAACTTAAAAAGATGACAAGAATGAAGTGGTCAAGAATAAAAATGAATATATAAGGTTGGCTGGGGGAAAATCAGGCAGTCCCCACCCCACCGAAAGGGCCAGTTAGATCTGAAGAAATAGAATAGATCATACCATAAGTCATAAGGACTGACTTCAGGGGAATAGCAGTATGTTGGCCCTTATCAAGTGTGATAAAAAAAACTACCACGAAAACCCACTTGACCTGTTGGAAGGGAGATGGGAACTCTTAAATTAAGGATGTGTCAACACATAGCTCATCTTGAATTTTGCGCACACACACACACACACACACACACACACACACACACACACACACACACACACACCACCACCACCACCACCACCACTCACACACACATTACCAGACACAGCCAATTCTACTGTAAACCCTAGGTGGGAGCACCTATGGCAGCTTCTTAGATGGCCAGACCTAGCCCGAGGCATTGTCACAGGAAACCCTCCCAATATTATGGTCCAAGGTCTTCTTAATCTCACTAATTGAGAGTACTCAAGAACAAAATTTCATCTTTTCCTTTCTTGAGGGATCCAAACTACTCTGTGTGAGGCTTTGGAGGAATTTTATCTCTAGGCGATTCTTCCTTAACTCCTTTCCAAAGAGATTTTGGATGTCGTAAAGGATTTAGCCTCTCTGCCTTTGGTCTGCTTCAGAGCTACTTCATCCTCTCCAAAGAGCTCTTACTTTTTCACTCTTTTTATCTCTTTGGTCTACTTCAAGGATAGGCAGTCTTTTCTTAAACGTTATTAATTAGCAGTTTCTTCCTCCATTTGGCTGTAAAAGTCATATAAAAAATTACTACAACTCAGAAACTCCAAACTAACTGGACACTACAACATTCTCCCTATATCTCCTCTAGTTTTCCCCTGTACTAATTGATAAGTAATTTACATTTCAATGCAGAGTTTATCACTGCCCAGCATTGCTATCCTTCTGTTTTGTCTCTGTTTCAAGTATGAGTGATATCATCCTGTATTTGCAATTGTTCCCTGACATATTCTTTTCAGTACACTACCCTCCAATTCCATCCATCTTTTAGAAAATAAAATGATTTTATTTGCTCTTTAGCTGTATATTATTTATTATCTAAATACTAAAACTTCTTAGTCTATTAATCTATTGTAGACATTTGGATGATTTCTACACTATGACTGTTTTGCTAACTACTGTAATAAACAATAATTTAAATATTCTCTATATATTGGTGGTAGATGTCATGAAAGAAAATTTTTTAGTAATTGGAGATTCTATTCTTAGGCTTTTGATGATATCTCATGGGAGGTGAAGAGACATAATCCCTACCAATACTGAATATGAGTTCTGTCCTTGCCAAATCACTATATGACAAGTGCCCTATATATGGTGTCTGTTTTTGATAAGTAAGAAGATATATTATTGTTGTTATTATTTTCATTAATCTAATTAATTGCCATTCCTATATCTTCTCTGTGGAAGTGCCTGTTGATTTCTTCTTCATTTGGGGTGAAATAATTGGATATTTTAGTCCTTGAGTTGTGTGGGTGCTTTATAAATCTTGTGAAATTAATCTTTATGTATTGTGTGCAAATATTTTCTTCCATTAAATAGGTCGACTTTTTATTTTAGTTTGTGTGTGTGTGTGTGTGTGTGTTTGTGTGTGTGTTTGTGTGTGTGTGTGTTTGGGTTACACCCTGCAGCGCTCAGGGGTTACTTCTGGCTCTGTGCTCAGAAATCGCTCCTGGCAGGCTCGGTGGATGCCAGGATTTGAACTTCCGGCCTTCCGGATGAAAGGCAAACGCCTTGCCTCCATGCTATCTCTCGGGCCCTTTTATTTTAGCTTTTATAAATTTAATATAGTACCATTTATTTTTCCTTCTTTTTTTTTTTTTTTTTTTTTTTTTTTTTTTTGGTTTTTAAGCCACACCCGGTAACGCTCAGGGGTTACTCCTGGCTATGCGCTCAGAAGTCACTCCTGGCTTAGGGGACCATATGGAACGCCAGGGAATCGAACCACGGTTCTTCCAAGGCTAGTGCAGGCAAGGCAGGCATCTTACCTCTAGCACCACCACCCGGCCCTTTCCTTATTTTCTGTTGTTTTTCTTTTCTTTTTTTGGTTGTTCTCTAGAACTTATTGCTAAAGACACCTCTGAATCTACTTTTTGGAGAGTATATTTTCTTCTTGGAGAGAAATGGGGCATTGAAACCACACTCATACACAGGCCTTATTTTTACTCTCAGTTCATTTCTGACTCTGTGTATAGGGACTTTTCCTGTAGTTAGGAGGGGCCAACTCTGCATTGCTAGAATTCCAAGTAGGGTCAGTTGCCTGGAGAAAAGGTGCCTTAACATCTCATAATCTATCTCAACTGATTTCTTTGATGTATTTTATAGATTCCAGTTTAATCCATTAGTCCTTAATCCATTTAGAGTTAATCTTTGTGAGTGGTGGGTGGTATGGCTCCCATTTCATTTTTACATGTGGCTTTTTAGTTTTCACAGTAGCATTTGCTGATATCACTTGATTTGCTTCACCTTGTGTATCTAGCTTATTTGTCATAGGCTAACTGTTCATAAATCTAAGGATTAGTTTCTGGGATCTCAAATGTTTTCTTTCTCTGCAAGTTTACCTTTATCCTGATACCATACAGTTTTATTACTACAAATTTATAGTATAATCAAATCAAAAAATGTAATGCCTACCATCTTTTATCTGAGAATTGCTTTGGTTTATTAGGGAGTTTTATAATCCCACAAAAGCTTGAGTAGAGTGTGGTCTAGGTTCCCGAAGAATGTCATTGAAATTTTAATGGGGGTTACATTAATTCTTTTGATGCTTTATGTAGTGTAGTCATTTTGATTATATTCATTATTCATTCCATGAATATATATGTATTTTTTCATTTTATGTATCCCCTATTTTAATAGTGACTTTAAGTTTTTGACACGTAAGTCTTTCATATTTTTATTAAATTGATTCCTAAGTATTTGATGATTTAGGGGCACTATTATAAATGGTGTTGTCTTTTCATTTATCTTCTAGTTAATTATTGCTTTCAAAAATGCCCCTAAGCTTTGTATTTTTATGTTGTAGTCTTATTTTGTAGTGTAGTCTTGCTGATAATATACTTATTTTTCTAAGAGATTTTTTAAATCTTTAGAATTTTCTATGTATATTATTATTTTCTAAGTATAGTAAATTATTTCTTCTAATGTGGATTCATTTGATTAACTTTTCTTGCCTGATCGCTATTCCAAAGACATTCAAAATGTTATTATAGTGAATCAAAATTAAGAAGAAAGACACAGGGTAGAGACTTTCAGTTATTCAGCATTATAACATTGACTGCTAATTTGTTAAAATAATATTGAAAGGTATCGAGTTTTGTAGGGGTAGAGTTTGGGCCACACATATATATGTTCAGGGCTTACTCCTTGCTCTGAGATCAGGGATCACTCTGGATGTCTTGGGGCAATATATGTAGTTCTAGGGATCAAACCCAGGTTGGCTATATGCAAGGAGAGCACCTTACATGCTCTACAATCTTTTCAGCTTTTTTAAAGGTTTGTCTTACTATGGTTGATATTCTTTATTTTTTTTGACAGTGTTTATTATAAATAATGTCAAGTGTCTTATCTGTATCAATTGCCATGCTCAGGTGATTGTAAGATATTTTCTTTTGTTGTTATGGTATATTACATTAATTTATTTTTTATATATAGAACCATCTTTGTATCCTTAGGATAAAATCCACTTTAAAATGCTATCTTATCCTTTTGATATATTGCTGGATTCACTTCACTAATATTTTGTTGGGGATATTTGTAGGCCTCAGAGAAGCTTTTAAAGGATTTATTTTTCTTGTGTATATTGGAAGGACATTTGTAGTGGAGGAAGTAAATAGTATTTCGAAGTTTGGTAAAACTCAGTAGTGAATGATTCTAGACAAGAACAATTGTTAATTGCTTTTTCAGTTTTATTACTAGTGATTAGTCTGTCAAGATTTTCTACTCCTTCCTGATACAAATTTGAGAAACTATATTTGTAATGATCCATTAATTTGTTTAGCTTCTTTAGTTAACTTGCATAAAGTTATTAACAGTAATGTCCTATAATATTTATATCTCTTTACTCTTGATTAATGTAGGTATTGTTTTTACTTCATGAGTTTCAAAGTGTTGATGTATCTTGTGATATTTTAAGCTCTTGAGTTCATTGACCTTTTTTTGTTATTTTCTTGATTTCAATGTTGTTACGTCTGATAGATTTTTTTTTATTATTTCTTCTTATTTTATTTTGGGAATCACTTAGTTCTCTTTCCCTTAATTTATAAACTGTAAGATTGTGCCATTAATATAAACCTTTTCATTTTTTAAATGTAAACAGTATTGCTATGAAAATTCTTCTTAGTATTTTCTTTCTTTTTTTTTTTTTTAATTTGTGGGCCACATCTGGTGACGCTCAGGGGTTACTCTTGGCTCTGTGCTCAGAAATTGCTCCTTGATTGGTGGATCATGTGGGACACAGAGGAATCCAACACAGATCCGTCCTGAGTCAGCTGTGTGCAAGGCAAATGCCCTATCACTGAGCTCCAGCCCCATTTCTTAGTATTTCTTTTGCTGTGATCCAGTTTCTGATAGTGTTTTTATTCTTGTTCATTCTAGTGTGATATTAAAGTTACTTTTCCAACATTTCATTTTAAAGCCATGATTTCAGAGAAAATCAAATATTTAAAAAACATTTTAAGGGACACATTTAGCATCACTGGATGAATGGTATCCTGACATAGCATGGTCCCAACTACTCAGTGTTACAACCTGTTTCTCTGAACCAGGATGGATCACGGTTCGATCGCCCTTTGTCCCATACGGTCAACTAAGCCAGGAGCAATTTCTAAGCACAGATCCAGGAGTAACCCCTGAGCATCACTAGATGTGGTCCAAAACCAAACAAAAGAGTTTAGAATAATTTGCAATAAAGAATATTATTTTTTAAAAAATGATCAGACTTAAGCATCAAAACCAAAGTCAAGGACACCAGAATTGATACTCAATCTACAACAAGCTATACACAACAGAGACCTATTACACTAGCAATCCATGGGACAAAGTAGGGAGGGATGGGATGCATTCTGGGAACAGGGCTCAAGGGAGGACAGCACTGGTGGTAGAAATGGCTCTAGTTAATTGTCACTATGTACCTTAAATATTACTGTGAAGCACTTGTAATTCAATTTGATCACAATAAAAATTATTAAAAATAAAGAATACTATTTTTATTATATTTGGATAATATCATTTCTGTAATAAAAAGTTATTACTCAAATCATATTCTAAAATAAATCTTAATATTCAAAATACTTAAGTACTCAACTCAGTATATATAATTCATGCAAATTATTGTTAATATATTTTGGAATTTTAAAATTTTAATAATTTATTAAGATTTTTCTTTGAGGCTATATCTGCTGGTACTCATGGCTTACTTCTGGTTCTACACTCAAGGATAAATCCAAGTGATCCTCAGAGGACCATATAGGGTGACAGGGATTAATCCAAGGCAGATGCATGGAAAAAAATTGCCCTATCCACTATACAATCTCTCTGGACTCTTGTTTGAGAAAATTTTTAGTTGTGATAGTGAGAAAAATGTATATGGGATAGGGTTATGAATTATAACAAATTTCATGTGATAATATCATTTTGGAAGACAATGGTGAACACAGAATTATATCTCTGGAATCAACTTTAGTACCATGATGTTTACATTTTATCAAGTGAAGATTAAATATTTGAATATCATACTAATTTCTTTTCCAGCACTCTTTTTTAGTACCCATATGCAAACATATAAACATGAAAATGTTCCATATACAAATGAATCATTCAAATAATTTTGTAATTTCATTTTGTATTTTATTTTTTTATATTTTTACTGGAATTTTGTGTTTTCCCCTAGGACAAGTTTGATATTACTACTGTGTTTCTAAAATACACAGTAAATATTTAAACAATGAAGTAACATATTATTTTTAATTTTGCGTTATAGTAAAATAATCACATAACTGTAAATGATTATGTATTAGATTTTTTGTTACTGCACAAAACAACACAAAATTGTTAATGTCCCTTTACCACTGCCTAGTGTTTCAATTGAATTCATTATCCCCCACTGATAAATACTTTAAAAAAGATATATTTTCAATGAACATTATTTATTCTTTTTCTACATATCTTATAAGGATGAATTAAATTAGTATTTGTGTTTCTACTTTTGAATTATGCCCCTTAACACTTATTAGTATCATCCACATAAAAACAAAATGCAAGATTTCATTTATTTATTATTGTATTCAATTGTGTATGTAGACAACAATTTTATCTGCCATCTGTTGTTGGCAAAACATAATTCCAGAAGTAAATAGTCATGCATATGTCAAATAGTCATGAATGTAGAGATAATAAAACCTGCACAAATATTTTGTACTATGTTTTATCAACAACAATTAACTTAAGGGGCTGGAGTAATGGTTCTGTGGGTTTGGCATTTGCCTTGCACATGGCCAACCTGAGTTTGATGCCCGGTATCCCATAAGGTTCTAAAGCCTGACAGGAGTGTGTTTTGAGTGTAGAGCCAGGAGTAACCCCTGAGTGCTACCTGATATGGTCCAGAAACAAACAAAAATTAACTTAAAATTTTCATGCCTAATATGAGGGTTGAAGTGGGAGTTATTTCTCACAGTGATCACAGCTTGCCACTGAATCTATGCTCAGGAATCACTTCTGCTGGTTGAAAAACTATATGGTGTGTCAGAGACCTAATGCAAATCTGTGCCCTCCATAATGACTGTTCTATTCACTATACCAGCTTTCTTCCCACCCCCTCTAACAATTTTGATATGGTATAAAAAAGAGATGCTAAAAAATGTAGAGAGAAGAGACAAAGCAGATTCATATTCAACTTCTTATTAGAAATGGAAGCCACAGTAATTAAGTAAAAAAGAGGATTAAATGCGAATAAAATTAGAAAAGAAGCTAAAAACAACTACTTGCAGTCAATATATGATACAATACATGAGAAAAAATGTAAGTTATTTTTTCCAAAAAGACAATAAACCTATGAGGTAAGGTGGAAAACTAAAAAAAATAAAAGCTCTACATAAAGTCAGGCATTGCCTTGCCTAGCCTAGATTTAAAGTATGTTATAACATTATAGAGTTTTGTTCTGGAATAAAGTTAAAACATCATAAGACATAATGACATTGAGAACCCAGAAATTAATTCTCAGATATATGGAGAATTTATTCCTGTCACAGAGTTAGATACATTAAATGTTGAAATAGTAGACTTCAACAAATGGGTTTGGGGAAATTGGTTAAGCACATGAAAACAAACAAACCTGACCACCGCTTTCCACCATTTACAAAATCAATTAAAAATTAAATTAGGCTTTTCTGCACAAGGCAACCAAGAAGATGCCATCGAACATAATCTTTAGGGCCCAAACCCAGTAAACTGGCCCCACCCAATAAGGTTGGTCCTGATTCCTGACGTGTGTTTGGGCACAATAGAGACATTATAAAGGACTGCTGCTTTGCTTTCTGTCTCCTTTTCTACATGAGGCAACCAAAAAAAAAAAAAATGCCATTGAACATAATCTCCAGGGCCCAAACCCAGTACATTGACCCCACCCAATAAGGTGGAGCCAGAGGAACTATCACATGCATCTTCTAATCCATGAACCTCACCACAGCACATAGTAAAAACCACACTATATGTTTGACAATGGGTAAATAATGCAGGACAAACCCACATACCTATAGAGAATGAGATAGCAACTCTGATGACCCTAAAAGTACCAACCAGCTAGGTATCCACTCAGATAAGGTGTTTAGAGTAGAAATATGGAGGATTCTCAAAGAACTCATAGAGTTGAACAGACCACAAACTTAGAACTCAGAAAACTCCAAACTGAAATAAGAGGACTGAGAAACTCAATAGATGAAATGAAAACCTCAATGAAAAGCATCTCCAACATATTAACAGCAGCTGAGGATAGGGTCAGTGAGCCAGAGGATGAGATGCAAAACAACTCCATACATCAGAAGTGATTGGAAAAGAACCTTAAAGCAAATGATCAGAAAATGGATAAACTACTCAAATAATGTAAACAGATAAAAATAAAAGTCCTTGATAAACTCAGCAGAGACAACATACAAATCATTGGAGTCTCAGAGACCCAGGATGAGAATAATAATAAGAAAAGTTGGAGGAAGAGTGAGAAGAGGAAGGGGCTGGAGCAGTGGCACAAGTGGTAGGGTGTCTGCTTTGCATGCACTAACCTAGTACAGACCACGGTTTGATCCCCAGGCTCCCATATAGTCTCCCAAGCCAGTAGCAATTTCTTGTTTTGGGGGGGAGGCACAACCGGTGATGCTCAGGGGTTACTCCTGGCTATGCGCTCAGAAGTTGCTTCTGGCTTGGGGGACCATATAAGACGCCAGGGAATCAAAACGCAGTCCGTCCTAGGCTAGAGCTGGCAAGGCAGACACCTTTCCTCTAGCGCCACCGCGCCAGCCCCTCAGTAGCAATTTCTGATCTCATAGCAAGAAATAACCCCTGAGCCTCGGTGGGTACACCCCTCCCTTCAAAAAATAAACTAAAAGAGTTAGAAGAGGAAGAGGAGGAAGAAGTGGAATGGGAGGAGGAGGAAGAAGGGGAAGAATAGTAAAAATAAGAAGAGGAGAAAAGAGGAGGAGGAGGAGGCTAGGGATGTGGTTTAATTTGTAGAGCAGATGACTTATAGGTGTCAATGCTTAGATTTGATCCCCGTGTTTATGCTCTTATATTGTCACAAACTATAAATTCCTGTATATCTGTATGTATAAAATATGTGATATACTTATGCATGCTCACATCTAATAAAGCAACTGTAAAAAAATAACTTAAAACTTAGGGCTGGAGAAATAGCACAGTGGTAGGGCATTTGCCTTGCACACAGTCTATCTAGGACAGATGGTGGTTCTATTCCCGTCATCCCAATTGTCCCCTGAGCCTGCCAGGAACGACTTTCATGCACAGAGCCAGAAGTATTGCCTGAGCTCTGCAGGGTGTGACCCTCCAAAAATAATTTAAAACTTAGTGATATACCTGTGTTTTAAGATGCATAAAGAAAAATACACAGGACTTTGCACTTTATTGAGTTCAAAGTTATCTTTAATGATCCATTTCTATTGGCAGAGAAAATGACAACAACAAAAACAAAAAAACACTATGCTAGTGTGAGAAAATGGAACAAATACTTGAAATACAAAGCTAAGAAAAGCACTGAAAAAAAAAAAAACCGCACAAAGTATAAGTAAGCATATTTAAGGGTAAGGGATAAACATCAGATAGTTGCTAGAAACTAACATCAGAGTCAAAAATATATTACCTGAATACAAAAGACAAATTTTGGGTGACCCTATGAGTTAAGTAAAAGGACAGAAATACAAATCTCTATTACTATAACTATTGTTATTTGAAAATTATTTCTATACTCCTAACATATCTATATACAACATAGATTTGCTATAGACATATGCATAATTTATTTATTTATTTATAATGCATTATTTAAAACACTTATTTATTAAGTGTATAATTCTTTTATTTACCTGTGGATTCATGCAAATATTTGTGTTTTAAATATAGGTGCTCAAAGTTAGAAATGTTATATTCATACACACATATACCACTATTTAAGCTATTATATCAGATTTGAGAAATTAAAAAATACATCCTTACAATTTTTGTGATGCAGCAATATTAAAAATAAAAAATAAAAGAAGAGATACATAAAAAAAAACCAGGAGTCATCTATTTGGAGTTGTAACTATTTTGAAAATTGACTTACTTGGAAACATCAAAATGTAAAGCAAGAGAGAGAAAATTATAAATAAATGAAACAAAGCCAAAAATCCTAAATATCTATAGGACCATTATCTAGAAATACTCCAATGACTTAGTAAATTTTATTACTGCCTTTATCTTTAAAGTGACTTACTGTTACTTTGTTACTACAGCTCTCTTATGCAATCTCAGTAAATTCTGATATATTTTTTAAACTTTTAAATACTTATTGGGGCTGGAGTAATACTACAGAGAATACGCCATTTGTCTTGCACACCGCTGAACTGGTTTGACTCCCATAATCCCCATATGGTCTTTAAGCACAGCAAATGATTCTTGAGTAGAACCAACAGTAAGTCCTGAGCATCACTGGGTGTTGCCCAAAGATAAAAATAAAAACAAAGACAGGTAGATTAGATAGATAGATTGATAGATGGATAGATGATAGATAGAATAGATAGATATAGTCTAGGTGCTAGAGAGATAGTACAGTATGTTCTATTTAACTACGTACCTTGCATGCTTTTGCATTTCATGCCTGGCACTCCATAGTATTTCCTAAACTGTGTCAAGAGTGATAACTGAGTTTGAGTTCAGAGTCAGGAATTGACTACTGCTTTGTGTGAACCAATACTCATATGCCATATATATTTTATGTATGTACACATGCCACTTACATGAAACAATTTTGTTCAAATTCATTACACATATTATAAAATCTCAATATTTTAGAACTTCAAAATGTTCTTGCACACACCTTTTACTTTCATTCATTTAATTTGATTAATATCACATTTACTTGAAGAACTCAATGCTAAAATGTTCTACTTATTAACTTAGATAATGTTATTTTTGGCATCATTTTTTATTTTCTGTATAAATGTATAGTTTTGCTTTATTTACTTTATAGATATTGTCAATATCATTGAAACTTTCTGCTTAATAGTGATCAATTATTTCTGAAATTAGAGTAACAGATAAGTCATAGTTTAAATTGCCACAATCTACTGAAACCAGTATTACCATAAAATACCCACGTTTGTATTATTTAAAATTAAATTCTACATGTATATATCTTAGAATCTAAAATCCTTGGCACATCTATATTTTTTCTATTGAATTCTTTTATTTAGGCTACTTTTAATTAAGTTAAGTAAAATCAAAAATACATTTTGGAGGGGCTGGAGTGATAGCACAGTGGTAGTATATTTGTCTTGTACTGGGATGACCTGGGACATTCCCAGGTTCTATTCCCAGCATCCAATAAGGTGTTCTGAGCATGCCAGGAGTGATTTCTGAGCACAGAGCCAAAAGTAACCCCTGACTTGTTGAACATGCACCAAAAACCAAAAATATTTTTGGACATTCGTAAACAATGATATTATACGTATTTAATAGAATTCATTTAACATTAAAAATGTACTGGGGGCTAGAGCCATAGCATTGCAGTAAGGCATTTTTGCCTTGCACGCTGCAGACCTGAATGTACCTGGGTTCGAACCCCAGTATCCCATCTGGTCCCCTGAGCCTGCCAGGAATGATTTGTGAGTGCAGAGCATAAGTAACTCCTGAGTGCTGCTGGTTGTCACCAAAAAACAAAAACAAAAAAATGTACTTTAAAAATATATCATCTGGGTCAAAGTGATTGCACAGTGGTAGGGAGTTTGCCTTGCATGTGGATGACCCAGGAGGTACCAGGTTTGATCCCCCACATCTCATATGGTCCCCAAGCCTTTCAGGAGTAATTTCTGAGTGCAGAGCCAGGAGTAACCCCTGAGCACTGCCATATGTGCCCCCAAAACAAACAAACAAAAAAGAAAATATATCATCTTTCAAATTTCATAACATCCATTACCTGATAGAATAATAACGCTGGGTCTATATCTCTAAATAATGTTAACAAAACTAGGTATTTTGAAAATAAATATAGACATATGGCACTAATTTGTTGTTGAAAGAGCAAGAAAACTCCTGTTTGCAATCAATAATTACAAAAATACCTTGAAAATCTGTTTTCTATAAAATATTAGTATCACATATACACTAAAAATAGAAGGAAATTAAATTTGGGGCATGTGATTACAGATATAAAGACTAGGGAATAGTTTGAACAAAAGTCCAGCAAACTTCCAAGCTGAAGACCAGTTTTCAGTTCATTAAACCACATATGATGCTCCATATACACTAACAGTAATGCTTGAATACAGAGCCAGGAGTAAGCCCTAAGTACCATAAGTCCAAAATACAAACAAACAAAACCAAAACAATTTAAAGTGGTGTTTTCTTTTAATTTTATTAAAACCATTGTGAATTACAAGTCTTTCATAGTTGTATTTCAGACATGAAATACATGAATGTCATTCCGTGATAGTGAATCAGGGCCATTCCCACCACCTGCATTGAGCTCATTATTAAATGGTATGTGCTAAATAACTAATTGTGATATTCAACACACACCAATTAAAATTCCCATCCAGACTAAATCCCAATGTTGCCTCCATGTAAATTAATCTGCCCAGCTTTATTAAGTCCTTTTTTTTTTTTGCGCTGGTAACTTTATTCTCTCCTGTGGATGGCAACAGTGCTCAAAGGTGGTAATTTGAAATATACAGCAATAACATCACCTGAATATTGTCACATTTCTTTACATCACAATTCAGGAAATATGAAAACAGGGAGGTGAACCCAATGGCATTCACACTTAACCAGTACCTTGTAAAGAAGGTTGTTTTGTGCACGATAGTAATACAGAATGAACGCATATCACAAAATGGATGGGGAAAGATCTTCTCTTTAAATAAACTACTATTCTGTTGATAAATAAACTCTGTTTTTTCCCCTTTTTTAAGATACATTTACAGACCTGACTTCTCTCTTGGGAAGAAAAAAACATTCTTCAAGCAATGAACCATTGTGGGGGACTCACCAAGGAGCGGTGCTGAGAAGCAAGAGGAGGGAGCTAAGAGTTAGTAGCTGAGGCGGGGAAATCCGCGAAAGTACACCAGCCCATTGGGGCCCAACTGTGAAAAACTGTCTATGTCTGTCTACTGTCCTCTTGCGTGAAACTCTTGCGAGTAGGGCAAAAAGAGGCTCCAGAAACCTTGCTCGCCCAGACGCCATTTTCAGGGAGGGACTACAGAGCATGAAAACTGGCTAAGCTTTGCAAAAGCGAGCTCCCTGTGTGTGACACCAGGCGGGGAAAGTCCGTGAAAGTACACCGGCCCAGCGGGGCCCAACTGTAAAAAACTGTGAGTGTGACCTGTCTATGTCTGTCTACTGTCCTCTTGCGTGAAACTCTTGCGAGTGGGGCAAAAAGAGGCTCAAGAAACCTCGCTCGCCCAGATGCCATTTTCAGGGAGGGACTACAGAGCATGAAAACCGGCAAAGCTTTGCAAAAGCGGGCTCCCTGTGTGTGACACCAGGCGGGGAAAATCCGCGAAAGTACACCAGCCCAGTGGGGCCCAACTGTGAAAAACTGTGAGTGTGACCTGTCTATGTCTGTCTACTGTCTTCTTGCGTGAAACTCTTGCGAGTGGGGCAAAAAGAGGCTCCAGTGGAGCACGGTCACTCCGCTTCGCTACGCGGCCATGCACTCTTTCTAAGGAAAGAACTCCGTTGCAAAAAGAAGGAAAAATCACACTAAGAATGGCACTATATCACAGAAGCAAACATTTCTCTCCGGACTGTCTTCTCTGTTGCATGCTTGGGCCTAAAATTTGACCCAGTGTGAAGCTTCATCCACGGAGGACTCCCCTCCCTTAGAGGCAAGTCAGCCCATCCAGAAAGGGAGGAGCCAGAGGAGTGTGCTGCCTGCATCATATAGACAATGAATACCACCACAACATGTAGAAAAACCCACAATACAAGTGTGACAATGGGGAAACAACGCAGGCCAGCATCAGACATAGAGAATGAAGATGACAATTCTGAGGACCAGATAATGACTGAACAACTAATCAACCTCTCAGATAAGGACTTTAGACTAGCAATATGGAAGATGCTCAATGGACTCCAAGAAACCATGGATCGAGTTGAACAGAACACTAATAAGAACCAAGAAAATATGAAGACAGTAATCACAAAACTCCAAACTGAAATAACATGTCAACTAACAGGACTGAAAAAGTCAGTAAACGAAGTGAATGACAAAATGGATAAGCTCTGGGACAGGGTATCAGAAGCTGAGAATAGACTTGGTGCTGTGGAAGATGAGATACATAACAATTCCATACAGCAGGAGAGATTGGACAAAAACTTAAAGCAAATGAGCAGACAATGGAAAAATTAGTCAAAGAATGGGAACAGATGAAAATAGAAGTCTATGATAAGATCAACAGAAACAACTTAAGAATCATTGGAGTCCCAGAGACCCAGGAAGAAAATTTCCAGAAAGAATCAACGGTCAAGAACATCATTAAAGAGAAACTTCCAGAGCTAAAGAATATATGTGATCAAATCCTGCATGCCCGAAGAGTACCAACCAAAAGAGACCCCAGAAAAACCACCCCAAGACACATCCTAGTCACAATGACAAATCCCACAGATAGAGACAGAATTCTGAAAACAGCAAGATCAAAAGGGGAAATCACGTTCAAGCAAGCTTCCCTGAGATTTACAGCAGACCTGTCACCAGAAACACTCAATGCCAGAAAGCAGTGGTGAGATATTGTGACAAGACTGAATGAAATGAATGCTTCACCCAGAACACTATACCCAGCAAAACTCACTTTCCGGTTTGACGGAAAAATACATGGTTTCACAGACAAAAAACAGCTCAGAAACTTCACAGACACAAAACCATTCTTAAGAGAAAAACTGAAAGACATAATCTAAGACAAGAGTACCCAAAAGACACACCAAATTTTGAAATAAAGATGGCGTTAAATCCCAGGATAATTCTTTCTCTCAACGTCAATGGACTAAATGCACCAGTTAAGAGACACAGAGTGGCTAAATAAATCAAAAAACTCAATTCAACCTTCTGCTGCCTACAAGAAACGCACCTGAATAGTCAGAACAAACATAGACTCAAAATAAAAGGCTGGAGAAAAATTATCCAAGCAAACAACACCCATAAAAAAGCTGGAGTGGCCATACTAATATCAGATAATGCAAACTTTATACTCAGGAAGGTTGTAAGGGACAAAGATGGACATTTTATATTAATCAAGGGGTACGTAGAGCAGGAAGAATTCACTCTCCTAAACATATATGCACCAAATGAGGGGCCAGCAAAATATTTAATACAACTATTGACAAATCTGAAAAATAATATCAACAACACAATAATTGTGGGGGACCTTAACACGGCTTTGTCAACACTGGATAGGTCAACCAGACTGAAACCCAACAAGAATATACTAGACCTGAGGAGAGAAATGGAAGAAAGAGGCCTAGTGGATATATATAGGGCACTCCATCCCCAGAAACATGGATACACATTCTTCTCCAATGTACATGGGACATTCTCCAGGATAGACTACATGCTGGCACATAAAAAATACCTCCATAAGATCAAGAGGATAGAAATTTTGCAGACTACCTTCGCTGACCATAAGGCTCTGAAATTATTTTGAACTCCATAGGGACTCAGAAGAAACACTTTAACACCTGGAAGTTAAACAGCCTCATGCTCAATAACCAGTGGGTCCGAGATGAAATCAAGGAGGAAATCAAAAGGTTCCTGGAAACAAATGACAATAAAGACACAAACTATCAGAACTTATGGGACAAAGCAAAAGCAGTACTGAGAGGAAAATTTATAGCTTTGCAAGCACACATCAGGAAGGAAGAAGGAGCTTACCTGAGTAGCTTAATGACACAGCTAATAGAACTAGAAAATGCTCAACAAAAGGACCCAAGAATAGGAAGAGAGAAGGAAATAACAAAGCTGAGAGCAGAAATCAACGAAGTGGAATCTCAAAAAACAATCCGAAAGATCAACGAAAGCAGAAGTTGGTTCTTTGAAAAATAAACAAGATTGATAGACCACTGGCAAACCTAACAAAGAAAGAGAGAGAGAGAAACTTGATAACTCATATCAGGAATGAAAAAGGAGAGATCACTACTGATATGACAGAGATTCAAAGGGTAATCAGAAACTATTTTGAAAAACTCTACGCCACTAAAAATGAGAACCTGGAAGAAATGGATAAATTCTTGGACTCTTATAATCTTCCACGGTTGAAGGAAGAGGATGTAGCATATCTAAACACCCCCATCACCATTGATGAAATTAAAACAGTAATCAAATGTCTGCCGAAAAACAAAAGCCCAGGTCCAGATGGATTCACTAATAAATTCTATCAAACTTTCCAAGAGGAACTACTGCCAATCTTGGCAAGACTCTTTCATGAAATTGAACAAGCAGAAACACTTCCAAATAGCTTTTATGAAGCCAACATCACCTTGATACCTAAACCAGACAGAGACGCTACCAAAAAAGAAAATTACAGACCAATATCACTGATGAATGCAGATGCAAAGATCCTCAACAAAATCCTGGCAAATAGGATTCAATGCCTCGTTAAAAAGATCATCCACTACGATCAAGTAAGTTTCATCCCAGGAATGCAAGGCATGTTTAACATCCGTAAATCTATCAACATAATACACAACATCAATAACAAGAAAAATAGAACCACATGATCATATCAATAGATGCAGAGAAAGCATTTGATAAGGTCCAACACCCATTCTTGATCAAAACTCTCAGCAAGATGGGAATAAAAGGAACCTTTCTCAATATAGTGAAGGCCATCTACCACAAGCCAGTGGCAAATATTATCCTCAATGGAGAAAAACTGAAAGCCTTCCCTCTAAATTCTGGCACAAGACAAGGCTGTCCTCTCTCAACACTCCTATTCAACATAGCACTGGAAGTACTTGCTATAGCGATTAGGCAAAAAAAGGATATCAAGGGAATCCAGATAGGAAAGGAAGAAGTCAAGCTCTCACTGTTTGCAGATGACATGATGCTCTACTTAGAAAACCCTAAAGACTCTATCAAAAAGCTGCTAGAAACAATAGACTCATATAGCAAGGTGGCAGGCTACAAAATTAACACACAAAAATCAATGGCCTTTCTATACACCAATAGTAATAAGGATGAAATGGACATTAAGAAAACAACCCCATTCACAATAGTGCCACACAAACTCAAATATCTTGGAATCAACTTGACTAAATATGTGAAGGACCTATACAAAGAAAACTATAAAACTCTGCTCCAAGAAATAAGAGAGGACACATGGAAATGGAAACACATACCCTGCTCATGGATTGGCAGGATTAACATCATCAAAATGGCAATACTCCCCAAGGCATTATACAGATTTAATGCCATCCCTCTAAAGATACCCATGACATTCTTCAAAGAAGTGGATCAGACACTTTTGAAATTCATTTGGAACAATAAACACCCTCGAATAGCTAAAGCAATCATTGGGAAAAAGAATATGGGAGGAATTACTTTCCCCAACTTTAAACTGTACTACAAAGCAACAGTTATCAAAACAGCATGGTATTGGAATAAGGATAGGTCCTCAGATCAGTGGAATAGGCTTGAATACTCAGAAAATGTTCCCCAGACATACAACCACCTAATTTTTGATAAAGGAGCAGGAAATCCTAAATGGAGCAGGGAAAACCTCTTCAACAAGTGGTGTTGGCACAATTGGATAGCCACTTGCAAAAAATTGAACTTAGACCCCCAGCTAACATCATGTACGAAGGTAAAATCCAAATGGATTAAAGACCTCGATATCAGCCCCAAAACCATAAGATATATAGAACAGCACATAGGCAAAACACTCCAGGACATTACAGGCATCTTCAAGGAGGAAACTGCACTCTCCAAGCAAGTGAAAGCAGAGATTAACAGATGGGAATATATTAAGCTGAGAAGCTTCTGCACCTCAAAGGAAATAGTGCCTAGGATACAAGAGCCCCCCACTGAGTGGGAGAAACTATTCACCCAATACCCATCAGATAAGGGGCTAATCTCCAAAATATACAAGGCACTGACAGAACTTTACAAGAAAAAAACATCTAATCCCATCAAAAAATGGGGAGAAGAAATGAACAGACACTTTGACAAAGAAGAAATACACATGGCCAAAAGACACATGAAAAAATGTTCCACATCACTAATCATCAGGGAGATGCAAATCAAAACAACGATGAGATACCACCTCACACCCCAGAGAATGGCACACATCACAAAGAATGAGAATAAACAGTGTTGGCGGGGATGTGGAGAGAAAGGAACTCTTATCCACTGCTGGTGGGAATGCCGTCTAGTTCAACCTTTATGGAAAGCGATATGGAGATTCCTCCAAAAACTGGAAATCGAGCTCCCATACAATCCAGCTATACCACTCCTAGGAATATACCCTAGGAACACAAAAATACAGTACAAAAACCCCTTCCTTACTCCCATATTCATTGCAGCACTATTTACCATATCAAGACTCTGGAAACAACCAAGATGCCCTTCAACAGACGAATGGCTAAAGAAACTGTGGTACATATACACAATGGAATATTATGCAGCTGTCAGGAGAGATGAAGTCATGAAATTTTCCTATACATGGATGTACACGGAATCTATTATGCTGAGTGAAATAAGTCAGAGAGAGAGAGAAAAACGCAGAATGGTCTCACTCATCTATGGGTTTTAAGAAAAATGAAAGACACCCTTGTAATAATAATTTTCAGACACAAAAGAGAAAAGAGCTGGAAGTTCCAGCTCACCTCAGGAAGCTCACCACAAAGAGTGATGAGTTTAGTTAGGGAAATAACTACATTTTGAACTGTCCTAATAATGAGAATGTATGAGGATGGAGAGCCTGTCTAGAGTACAGGCGGGGGTTGGGTGGGGCGAAGAGAGACTTGGGACATTGGTGAAGGGAATGTTGCACTTGTGATGGGTCGTGTTCTTTACATGACTGAAACCCAAACACATGTATGTAATTAAGGTGTTTAAATAAATTTAAAAAAATAAATAAAAAAAAGAAAAAAAAAGGGTTAGTAGCTGTCCTGCTGGTGCACATGAGCCCTACAAGGAGTGCTGGGCCGAGGTGGGAAAGCATCGTTTACTTGAATTCCAGCAAGTTGCAATCGATCTTGTAGTACACATAGGGGTAGTACTCCTGCTGGCTCAGGTTCAAACTCGGAATTTCCATTTGGGGCATCAATGATAGCTACAGCACTGCTGACAAGATGCTTATACAACTCATAAAGCACTTCTTGTAGCTTCTTCATCATTTTCTTGTTGGGCTGAAGGAGCATTGCCTGGAAGTTCACTGGTAAGCCATACCTCAGCACAGACTCCAGGAACACGCTGAGGGCTTCACCTGGATCCATGTGATGAATGCCTCGCTGAAATTCACTTTCAGCCACCGCACAAGTGGTCCCAACTACTTCTTCTTGTCAGTCGAGTGTCCAAATATCTCTTCTTTATCTGCTTTCATCTCCTCTTCATTATACTGGAAGTCACGAACAATGAACTTGTTTTCCTTGACTTTGTGTTGGAAGTCATCAAAAGCCTTTCTAAAACAGAGTCACATTACTGAGGTAGCTATCCTGGTCCTCAGACAGAACATTGCTAGACATGGGTACGACCATTTCCGACAATGTCTTGTACTGCTTCATCCAGTTGTTTCTTAACTTGGGCAACACAACCAGTATCGTAATGAGATACCAGCACAAAGTCATCCTTCTTCACGATTTCAGCTGGACTTCTAGTTAGCAAACTGCCCGCATTCTTTCTTTCCAGGTTCTGAAGATTCCCTTTCAGGTTTTTATATAGGCTGATGCTCTTGACTTCAGATCATTCTCAAATTGAGTTACTCCCTTGGCAATTATTTCATAAATCTTTTTCATACATTGCTTGATTGGATATTTAGCCATGTCCCAAATGGAACCTTGTTATATAGGTAACCAGGTCAACTCCGTTGGCTACAGGTTCTGCAATTTGTCTTTGCTATCTTTGTACTGAGCCACTTTCTTAACCACCCCTTATGCGAATGCGTCCAGCTTGGTCAGCTCATCCCACAAGCCCAAGATATCCAGGGTGCCAACCTTTAAGTCAGGAATATCGAACTTGGAAGTGACTTCCAGGTTATTTTTCTTTGTCGTTACTGCATGCAGTTTCTTTCAGGTCTGCTGACATGTTTTCTCCCCAGGGGCTGAGATCAGCCCAAATTCTGTCATGTTTGTTATCACGGATTTCTTCTAAAGTCAAGAGGGGGTCCTGGTAGATGTCACGCGAGGAAGCAGGCGGGCCAAGCAGACCTTAACGGCTCAGAGTTCCATCCCTCCCTGTCCCAAGATCTGGCCTCTCCAGCTTTCCACCACCCCGGCTCACCCAAGCTTTATAAATTTACAAGTAATCTTGGAATATTTGAGTAAATCCATTAAAACTAAAAGATCTAGTTTTTTGACAAACATTTCATCTGGGGCATCTTCAGATGTCTGAGCAGTGCCCCACCTAATGATGCCCCAACAACCATAAAAATGACCCACAGCTGCCATCATGCCAACCTCCCAAACCAATGCTTCATGTCTTACTTTTGCAAAGATATTGAAGGACAAAAATTCTATGGACACGGATTTTTGTTTGTTTGTTTTTGTTTTTAGGCCACATTCGGTGATACTCAGGGGTTGCTCCTGGCTATGTGCTCAGAAATCACTCCTGGCTTGGGGAACCATATGGGACTCGGGGGGATCAAACCGCTCTCTGTCTTATGCCGTGGGTCACCGCTCTGGTCCTATGGACACAGATTTTTATGCTGAAAATTATTAGTCTTCTTAGATTGGTGATGGGCAAACATCCTTCACTCATCATGCTGCAAGAAACCTCAAGAGCCACATCCACATCCCAAAGCTTCTTTCCCATAAATTCATTGACTCAATTCTACAGATTCTGGGATCCTTGGAGCTCATGGCTTCTTCATATTTCTCAATACTGCAGCCCAGTAGGAGTACATCAAATTAGATTGGAAATAAGCATAGAATTTCACTAAAATCAGTAAGCAAAACAGTAATACAGAAGTAGAAACAAACAGCTTAGTAAATAGTCAATGATTTTCATGACACTATTAAGATAAACCAATATTCACAAATTTCTTTTAGTGAAGCATTATTTTTATAATTCTATTAACTAGTTGTAAAAAGTAATATAATATACGTTAATCTGGGCAGGAGAGATAGCACAGCTGTAGGGTGTTTGCTTTGCACGAAGCTGATCCAGGACGGACCTAGGTTCGATCCCTGGTATCCTATATGGTCCCCCAAGCCAGGAGCGATTTTTAAGCGCATAGCAAGGAGTTACAACCCTTAGTATCACCAATGTGCTCCCCCACAATACATTAATCTGAGCCAGCTAAATAGCTAGATTTGAGAGAATGAATGGGATGGGGATATTTGTGGAGAGAAGGTAATACTGGTGGTGACCTTGGTGTTGGGATAGGTTAGATTGGTGTTGGAACATGACATTCCTGAAACAATTGTTTTATGAACAATTTTGTAAGCCATGGTGTTTAAATACATTATTCAAAATATAAATCCTGTGCCTGTTCTATTGAGTAATATAGGTTAAAATTAGGGCCAGGGGATTGATTGCTCAAGTGGCAAAATGTGCTTAGCTGTTTGCATCACTGAGTTTAATCACTGTGCTTAGCTGTTTGCATCACTGAGTTTAATCACTAGAACTGCTGAGCATACCCAATGTAGCCTCAAAAAGCTCCTGAGCCCAAAGAAACTACTGAGCACAGTTGTAATGTACACAGAGTGGAAGCCCAATCGACGTCCAATGGTGGCTGTGCTAGCCTGTTTTTGGCCAAAGATCCCAGAAAACTGCTGGGAGTGTGTACCTATACTAAAAGAAACAAGATGATTAAGATCAACTAATTTGTGCCTACAAATTGTCTTTTGTTTATTATTCTTTATATTGTGAACAATAACATATTTATTCTAATGTTTCCATTTGTAACTTGTCACCCTTTTACAAAGATCTTTCTACTTTGCTAAACTCACTTGACATTTTAACCATCATTTCACTTTTAGTTTTTGAATAGCTTTTACATGTAACAAAGATAATTCACTATTTTTACACAAAATGAATTGTTTTTCTTTTTGTGTCTAACTTAAATTGCATAGCGTAATGTTATCTCAACTAATTCTTACTTTTTGTAAAAAACAGTATCTTCTCTTAAGGCTGAATAATGTTGAATAAGTTTGTATAACCCTTTTGTATGCTAGAGGAAGAACATTTATATTTTTCTTTAACTATTATTGTGAATAATCTGAAAGAGAATTGCTAATATATAATTGCATGACAATAGAAACTAACATTTTTTTAAAGTAGCCCTGGAGGGAATCAGACAAGCTATTCCTTTTCCATTTATAATTTGTTCAGTTTTTTGTATATATAAGAAAAACAAGATTAATAATATATATAATTTATAGTGCTGAGAGTTCCAGGTTTAATTTTCACTATAAATACAAAATAAATATTATTATTAATATAATTACATCTATTCTTTTATATATTTTATATGTACATTCAAACATGAGGATAGAATGTTATATTTATTTAAATTGAAATGTGTCATAAATTGTATTTGATTATGACAAGATAACCATTCCCTGAAATTAATATTTAGGGACACATATAATACAGTAAAATTTGAAAAACCGACTTGTGGTTTCCAGGAGTAAGTGGAAGGGTGAAGAGAGGTAGACAAAGAATATAAACTCAACTATACCACAGTTAATTCATTGGATAGAATGTATATCTTGATGGTTTTAGAAATATTAAATTATATATTCTATAGTGCTGAGCAATCAAGTTTTAATTTTTCACTATAAGTATAAAATAAATTGTGAGATGATAAGTAAGCAAACTGTTATAATCTTGCAGTATATGCCTGAATTAAATTATACATGTGTAAGTAAAATTTATTTAATATTAAATATCTATTATACTTAAGTAAAGTTGGGAATATGGGGTATGTACTCAAGAAGCTACTTATGCTAGTATTTTCATATTTAACAGATGCCTCTCTTGGCTAATCAGCAGCTGCTTACTCTAACATTCTATATAAACTAAGAATTAAGAAATATCTCTTTTAAGTTGTTGCCATTCTCCTCTTTAGGATTTCTCTTTCTACCATGCTTAATTTATATTGTTACCTAAATCAGTCAAAAAAAGACAGAACACAAGCAAGTTCATATATATCTCAAAACTATTTATAGTCTTAGATTTGGCTTTGAAGTCAATATACAGAGATCATTTTTCTACTATATTCCTTCAAATTATGTTTTGCTGTTATCTTAAATATTAATAATATTTAAATAAAACTATTTGCCTTTACATTAGCATTAAAATAATCTTAATTAATTATGTAGTATTTATAAAATATATTGAAAATATTTGTTTTCTTTTCCATTTATCAAACCTTCAGTTAAGAAATATTTTTAAAAATAATGAAATTAGAAAATATTTGTTACTAACACCATGTAATAGTCTTTTCTGCAAAAAAAATTGTATATACATGAATATACTTATGCCAGAAACACTACAAAATAAATCAGTGAGACTATAACTTCAGAGCATTTTTAGTTGAACAATGATAAAACTTTTTATCTGCTCAACTGTACAAAATAACTGTAAAAAACTCAAAAAACACATATTTATAGAGTCCCCTATATATTAGAGAAGTTCATGGAAATTACTTTATTAGAAAAATTCATAGAAAATTTGTAAAGTCAAATTTATAGTTATCAAAAAATTAACAGAAAATTATAAATACAATAGGACTTTAGTTACACATTATGATAGGATTTAAGAAGGATTTATTTCTCTAAAATATATATTTTATATGTAAAATAAACTGTCCAGAGGTTTATATTTATTATTGATATGTCTACTCAGAAATGTTTAGCATTCAATAAAGATTACACCTTATAATTAATTTCCTTTAACGTAATAGTTTTAGATAAATAGTGTAAACCTGGGTTATCAGTATCAATTATAGCATATGTGCCAGAGTAAAACATGTATAAACTCTTTTTGACAGTTTTAATCTCAGTAGAAATGCTGTTACTCAAAAAATTCAAATAAAATAATTAGTCTAAGCTATGAGTTTTTGACTTTATTTTTAATAAATATAGACATATAGACATGTAAGAAAGAGTATGCATATGAACTTTTCTTAAATAGATTTAGATATTCTTTTATTAAATTGCAATAAATACTAAGTTTCAATGTTTAAAATTTAGAACATAGAAATTTTTTTCATTGAACAGTTTATTAAAATTATTTTATCGCTATAGTATTTTAATTATATGTGAGTATAGTTAAGGTATTTTTTAATTGTCACAAAATAAGTTTTAGTTCTTGGTTTTTATTTAAGTGAGGCAGATTTTATGCACATTACTGTCTGTGACTCAGTTTTTAATATATTTACAGTAATTTAAATTTTTGGAATAGTAGTATCTAGATTGCAGTATTCATTTTAATTCTTTAATTATCTCTCAGGGATTATGTCATATGCTAAGTAGATACAGTTAAAAAAATAGATCCTGACTTAGAGAGCACTGTATTCCTGTGAGTCAAAGGGACAAAAACATCAATATCACAGAATGAGGTTATTTGTGTATACATTAGAAGTATACTCAGTGATGCAATTACACACTGTATACTATCTGTTCAGAAAGAAAATAGGAGTTCCAATGAGACTTATAGGTTCTTATAGAATATTCAGTGGAAGATGGATCAGAAGCAATTAATTAAGGGCAGAAGTTTGTTCCAGACCAAAAAATAAAATAACATATGTATTATTAGAGAGATCTCAAATTGCATAGGACATGATGTTTGTCAAACAGAAAAAGGAAGGTAATAAGTAATAATAATAGGAAACAAGGCAAGAAAAGAGACACTAGTCTATAAATATGAAACAGATCCTAGATTAAGCTTTTGTAAATCATAATGTAATTGCTATTGAAATACATAAAGAACATTTGCTATTTTGGAATAAACTATGACTATTTTGGCCAAACCATTAATAATATATCAGAACTGGAGACTGTATAAAAGAAGAGAAGACAAAGAACAAAGAACAAAAATAATTTCATAAAATTCTAAAAAATAATAATTACATTCCTGAAATATAGGGCAATTCTAAAAGAAGGGCCTTTGAATGGTCATAAATGTATTAGAACAGTTTTATATTTTTATTTCATGATTTTTTATTGTATTTTGGTCACTGCTAGAAATGCTGAGGAGTTATACCTGGCTTTACACTCAGATATCACTTCTGCCAGTGCTCAGTAGACAGACCATATGGGACATTGGGGATCCAACTCATGTCAGCTGTATGCAAGCCAAATGCCCTCCCTTCTGGCCCCTATTCTATGATGTTTTTCAATCTGGAGTCCCCTGTTCTCCTAGGACTTGTGTCCCTTTCTTTTTCTCACTTGTTTAATAACAAAATGTAGGAAATATTTAAAAGCAACTTTCAAAATTTAGATAAATTAATTAGATTTTCCCTTTAATTTATTTAATTAGCTATTTATATTTATGCTTAGTAGCACAATCTTCCAATCATTTAGACCCATACCCTCTTAAATATAGACTATAATTTCTCTATTCTATCCCTTCTTCTTCAGATATTGTCAGAAAGTGCAACTCATTAGAATAAATATCAGGACAAATATGATCACATTTCATAGAAGACTAATAAAGATTGATTAAAAAGAACCTATAACCTATTAGTAAAAATTTAGTTTGCATTTGGCTTTTTTTACATCAAATAATCATTGTTTTTAAGATATTATAAAAGCTGGGGCTGGAAGACATCTGCCTTACGTGTGCTAGCCTAGGACTAACCAGGTTCTATCTCCCCAGCAAGCCAGGAGCAATTTCTGAGCACATAGCCAGGAGTAACCCCTGAGTGTCACTGGTGTGGCCCCAAAATAAAAAGATATTATGATAAGCAGTGGTTAATTTTCACTATAACTTTCTAAATTTTCAGATAATTGAAATAAGAAAAATTGGTGCTATACAAGTGACTTTTATATTGACTGGCTGAAAATTGTTCATATGATAAAAACAGATGATTTGTGCATGATTGTGTCTGTGACCTAAAGGCAGAGACACCTCAGTGCACAGCTTCAATAAAGTGTGTGATGAACTCAGGTTGCCTGAAGGCTTCAATTAAGGAAGGAGCACAAAACAAAACAAATCTTTCAGGGTAAGTTTGAAAGAACAGAAAACTGAATGCAATTAGAGTTGAAGAAGTATCTTAATCTAATTCATTTGTAAATAACAAAAAAACAATGCTTGTAGTTAATCACCAGTCACTGCCAAGGTACTGTGGCTTGGAGATTAAAGTAGGCCTATCATTTCTAGATTAAAATTTAGATGATTGGCATTTGGGACATTATGATTTGGGAGACATTATGATTTAATATTTTATTAATAAAAAATGTCAAAATAGTTTTAAGAGTTTAACCTCTTTGATTTAGCGGAGATGTGAAGAATATGAACATAATTATTTTAACACAGAATATAGTAATGCATTCTTGGTTTAATTATTATATGTTCATACTTATCTACTAGATATTAACTACTTATGAAATTTAAAAATAAGGATATCACCATGGTTTATTCAACTACAAGTATACTAATAATTAAGTCTACTTAATAATTCAGATAAATGATAAAATTTTGTCATAGTAAACATTTGTTCTTCCTCCTCTTCTTTTTCTTGTTATAATACATTTGACCTTGATAAAAAAATTATCTTTCTGCTTGATAAATTTTGGGTTACACCCGGTGATGCTCAGGATTACTAGGAAATATGCTTGTCTGTGTTCCAGGAACAAGATGGGTTGCTAGGGATCGAAACTGGCCCAGGAGCCTTCCCTGCTGTATTCTGTCCCAAGGCCCAACTTTGAATTTTTTTTTTTTTTGTCTCACACAACAATGCATGCTTTAGTGTTCTCTGGCTTTTTGAAAAATGCTGTGAAGTTTTATTTTAATTCATCCATATTAAATTGATTTTTTTTCAGGCTTCTGAGGAGATGCTTTCACTCTATCTTTGGAGGCTGTGGATCCAAAGCATGGCTCTGAGATTGGTGGACTCTGCCACAGACACCACAAAAAGACCTTGGGGAGAGGAAAAGAGCATGTAAGGCCTCTGTAACTAGAGATCTTGATATTTGCACAGGTCATAGGAAGGAGCTAGGATGGAGTCTTTCTTTACGGTTCTAGAAGTTCTGTTCTATCACTCTTGTTTTAATCAATCTTCTAGACCCAGGAACAATTTCTGAGCACAGAGCCAGGAGTAACCCCTGAGTGTCACCGGGTGTAGTCCGAAAACAAACAAAAAAAAGGAACAAATGTTGGTACAATGTTATAATATTGTTTCTCCCTAAGAGAGACACCTTTTTATTTTCTTAGACATTGTTTTCCAATCTTGTTGCTTGGTCTCAGCAGAACCGAATCATTCTTTCCCACTTCTGTCTGGAACATTGAGATTTAAGTGTTGTTTAAATAAGTTATATTCTGTGATTTTTGCTTTTACTCCTTTCAGTGTCTTGAATTTGACACTTAACAAAGGTGCTCATTTGCCAAGATTAAAGGGACTACTTTCTTTTTATTTTTTATAGGAATTTCTGTTCCTGATTTTTTTTTTGTATATTTTGGTTTTTGAAAATTGAGCTCTGTTGATGTTTTCTTTCAATTTCCCTGAGACATGCTTTACAACAACTTTTGTGTGACATGTTTTGTTGTTATGAATTATCTGCCATGACTTTCAGGTTTTGCTGTGAATTCCCATTTCTGTAGGGGTTTTCGTGACTGATTCAAAAGTTTTATACTTTACCAAAAATGTTAAATTTGAGATTTCTGTACAAGCATACTCTTCTGCCTCTAGCTACTGTTCTTTATTGTCCCGTGGATAGGTAATTTGACTCCCAAGTGTTTGTCATTTACAAAACATTATTTCAGAAAAAAATAACTTTAATTATTTTCTAATTATTGCTAGAAATTTTTGACATTTTTGTGGATATGTTAGTTAATTTATAAAATGTGTCAATAAATAAATAAAACTGATTAACATTTTATTTTAAATATACTTTGAAAAAATATCTCATAATCATATACTTCTTAAAATTTTTTTCTCTTTTATTTTAATAATGCAATGTACATTTTCCCCTTGTTTTTTCTTTCAACATAATATTGTTTCAGGTTTTTCATACACTAATATGCCCTCAATCAAAAAAACAGCTGATATTATAGTACAGGGATTACTGTTTTATCATGATGCATATATTTGAAATGTTGTAATGTCAGATTTTACATTTATCCTTTCATATGCTGTGTATGTTTTGACTTTTTTTTCCCCAATAAAATTCTACTGAAAATTCAGAGCCAGCAGCTGAGGAAAAAAGCAAACAGCTGGCACATAAGCATGATTGTAGATTCATTGAATGTGTATTTATGCTTACCTGCCATTCCAAGGTGAGAAAAGTCTTAGTTATTTTCAATTATATTGTGTTTCAGTGTACCAAAAACTGCTTGAATTATTGTAAGCAAGACATCTAAGACATTCTTATGGAGGAACTGGAAACAAATATATCTGGAGCCAAAAGGAAATAAAGGTATCCATATGGCTCTATGAAACTGCAGCCAAAATATCATATTTAACATAATTGTCTTTATTGTAGTGGCTTATTAAATTAACTTGTATGAAAATAATTTTTCTTTAAATAAAATCGTTTAGGAAAACGCGATCCTTTTTTCTATTTAATATTAAGCTCATAGTTATAGCCCCTATTTATGTGCTATTAATTAAAAATGAAGGTTAACTACATTTAAATCCAAAATAAGAATATATAACTATTTTATTTCTTTTTTCATTTAAACATCATGGCTGCTAAACTGTTAATTATTGATTGGGTTTTAGTTTTACAATGTAAACAACCTTCACCACCAATGCCCCTAGTTTTCTTCCCACTTCTCCACCATTGACTGCCTCTGAGCCAGGCATTTCACTCCCATCTCCATTTCTCTCACTCTCTTTCTTTTCCCTTATAGACACTGAGGTTTGCAATATTGTTAATAAAGGGATACCATGATGATCACTTTATCTCTATTTAGCACCCAGTTCCTATTCAGCATAATCAGTTCCAACTATCCTTGTCATAATCGTCTCTTCTTTACCCTAAGTTTACTCTTCCTCTGCTTGTGGCAAACTTCCTACCATGGACTGGTCCTTTTGCCCCAAATTTCATTTGTCTCTGAGTATTATCACCATGATTTTTTTCTCTTATATTCCAAAAATGAGTGATATTATTCTCTCTCTATTCTTCTCCCTCTGATTCATGTCACTCGACAAAATACTCTCCATTTCTATTCTTGTATAAGCAAATTTTATGACTTCACTTTTCCTAACAGCTGCATATTATTCCACTGTGTAAATATAGCACTATTTCTTTGGTGACTCATCGATTCTTGGGTACTTGGGTTGTTTCCAGATTCTGGCTATTATAAATAACACTGCTATGAATATAGGAATGCAGTGAGCTTTCTTAAATGTGTTTTGAGGAATATGAAGTTGTTCTGATAAAGGGAGAGACGTGGCAAAAGCTGGCTCCCTGTGTGTGAGACACCAGGCGGGGAAAATCCGCGAAAGTACATCGGCCCAGTGGGGCTCAGCTGTGAAAGACTGTGAGTGTGACCTGTCTATGTCTGTCTACTGTCCTCTTGCGTGAAACTCTTGCGAGTGGGGCAAAAAGAGGCTCCAGAAACCTCGCTCGCCCAGACGCCATTTTCAGGGAGGGACTTCAGAGCATAAAAACCGGCTAACCTTTGCAAAAGCTGGCTCCCTGTGTGTGACACCAGGCGGGGAAAATCCGCGAAAGTACACCGGCCCAGTGGGGCTCAGCTGTGAAAGACTGTGAGTGTGACCTGTCTATGTCTGTCTACTGTCCTCTTGCGTGAAACTCTTGCGAGTGGGGCAAAAAGAGGCTCAGAGGAGCACGGCCGCTCCGCTTCGCTACGCGGCCGTGCACTCTTTCTAAGGAAAGAACACCATTGCAACAAGAAGGAAAAATCACACTAAGAATGGCGCTATATCACAGAAGCAAACATTTCTCTCTGGACTGTCTTCTCTGTAGCATGCTCGGGCCTAAGATTTGACCCAGTGTGAGGCTTCATCCACGGAGGACTCCCCTCCCTTAGAGGCAAGTCAGCCCATCCAGAAAGGGAGGAGCCAGAGGAGTGTGCTGCCTACATCATATAGACAATGAATACCACCACAACACGTAGAAAAACCCACAATACAAGTGTGACAATGGGGAAACAACGCAGGCCAGCATCAGACATAGAGAATGAAGATGACAATTCTGAGGACCAGATAATGACTGAACAACTAATCAACCTCTCAGATAAGGACTTTAGACTAGCAATATGGAAGGTGCTCAACAGACTCCAAGAAACCATGGATCGAGTTGAACAGAACACTAATAAGAACCAAGAAAATATGAAGGCAGAAATGACAAAACTCCAAACTGAAATAACATGTCAACTAACAGGACTGAAAAAGTCAGTAAACGAAGTGAATGACAAAATGGATAAGCTCTGGGACAGGGTATCAGAAGCTGAGAATAGACTTGGTGCTGTGGAAGATGAGATACATAACAATTCCATACAGCAGGAGAGATTGGACAAAAAACTTAAAGCAAATGAGCAGACAATGGAAAAATTAGTCAAAGAATGGGAACAGACGAAAATAGAAGTCTATGATAAGATCAACAGAAACAACTTAAGAATCATTGGAGTCCCAGAGACCCAGGAAGAAAATTTCCAGGAAGAATCAAAGGTCAAGAACATCATTAAAGAGAAACTTCCAGAGCTAAAGAATATATGTGATCAAATCCTGCATGCCCGAAGAGTACCAACCAAAAGAGACCCCAGAAAAACCACCCCAAGACACATCCTAGTCACAATGACAAATCCCACAGATAGAGACAGAATTCTGAAAACAGCAAGATCAAAAGGGGAAATCATGTTCAAGCAAGCTTCCCTGAGATTTACAGCAGACCTGTCACCAGAAACGCTCAATGCCAGAAAGCAGTGGTGGGATATTGTGACAAGACTGAATGAAATGAATGCTTCACCCAGAATACTATACCCAGCAAAACTCACTTTCCGGTTTGATGGAAGAATACATGGTTTCACAGACAAAAAACAGCTCAGAAACTTCACAGACACAAAACCAGTCTTAAGAGAAAAACTGAAAGACCTAATCTAAGACAAGACTACCCAAAAGACACACCAAATTTTGAAATAAAGATGGCGTTAAATCCCAGGACAATTCTTTCTCTCAACGTCAATGGACTAAATGCACCAGTTAAGAGACACAGAGTGGCTAAATGGATCAAAAAACTCAATCCAACCTTCTGCTGCCTACAAGAAACGCACCTGAATAGTCAGAACAAACATAGACTCAAAATAAAAGGCTGGAGAAAAGTTATCCAAGCAAACAACACCCATAAAAAAGCTGGAGTGGCCATACTAATATCAGATAATGCAAACTTTATACTCAGGAAGGTTGTAAGGGACAAAGACGGACATTTTATATTAATCAAGGGGTACGTAGAGCAGGAAGAATTCATTCTCCTAAACATCTATGCACCGAATGAGGGGCCAGCAAAATATTTAATACAACTGTTGACAAATCTGAAAAATAAAATCAACAACAACACAATAATTGTGGGGGACCTTAACACGGCTTTGTCAACACTGGACAGGTCAACCAGACTGAAACCCAACAAGAATATACTAGACCTGAGGAGAGAAATGGAAGAAAGAGGCCTAGTGGATATATATAGGACACTCCATCCCCAGAAACCTGGATACACATTCTTCTCCAATGTACATGGGACATTCTCCAGGATAGACTACATGCTGGCACATAAAACATACCTCCATAAGATCAAGAGGATAGAAATTTTGCAGGCTACCTTCGCTGACCACAAGGCTCTGAAATTATTTGTGAACTCCAAAGGGACTCAGAAGAAACACTTTAACACCTGGAAGTTAAACAGCCTCATGCTCAATAACCAGTGTGTCCGAGATGAAATCAAGGAGGAAATAAAAAGGTTCCTGGAAACAAATGACAATAAAGACACAAACTCTCAGAACTTATCGGACTCAGCAAAAGCAGTACTGAGAGGAAAATTTATAGCTTTGCAAGCACACATCAGGAAGGAAGAAGGAGCTTACCTGAGTAGCTTAATGACACAGCTAATAGAACTAGAAAATGCTCAACAAAAGGACCCAAGAATAGGAAGACAGAAGGAAATAACAAAGCTGAGAGCAGAAATCAACGAAGTGGAAACTCAAAAAACAATCCGAAAGATCAACGAAAGCAGAAGTTGGTTCTTTGAAAAAATAAACAAGATTGATAGACCACTGGCAAACCTAACAAAGAAAGAGAGAGAGAGAAACTTGATAACTCGTATCAGGAATGAAAAAGGAGAGATCACTACTGATATGACAGAGATTCAAAGGGTAATCAGAAACTACTTTGAAAAACTCTACGCCACTAAAAATGAGAACCTGGAAGAAATGGATAAATTCTTGGACTCTTATAATCTTCCACGGTTGAAGGAAGAGGATGTAGCATATCTAAACACCCCCATCACCATTGATGAAATTAAAACAGTAATCAAATGTCTGCCGAAAAACAAAAGCCCAGGTCCAGATGGATTCACCAATGAATTCTATCAAACTTTCCAAGAGTAACTACTGCCAATCTTGGCAAGACTCTTTCATGAAATTGAACAAACAGAAACACTTCCAAATAGCTTTTATGAAGCCAACATCACCTTGATACCTAAACCAGACAGAGACGCTACCAAAAAAGAAAATTACAGACCAATATCACTGATGAATGCAGATGCAAAGATCCTCAACAAAATCCTGGCAAATAGGATTCAATGCCTCGTTAAGAAGATCATCCACTACGATCAAGTAGGTTTCATCCCAGGAATGCAAGGCTGGTTTAACATCCGTAAATCTATCAACATAATACACAACATCAATAACAAGAAAAATAAAAACCACATGATCATATCAATAGATGCAGAGAAAGCATTTGATAAGGTCCAACACCCATTCTTGATCAAAACTCTCAGCAAGATGGGAATGGAGGGAACCTTTCTCAATATAGTGAAGGCCATCTACCACAAGCCAGTGGCAAATATTATCCTCAATGGAGAAAAACTGAAAGCCTTCCCTCTAAATTATGGCACAAGACAAGGCTGTCCTCTCTCACCACTCCTATTCAACATAGCACTGGAAGTACTTGCTATAGCGATTAGGCAAGAAAAGGATATCAAGGGAATCCAGATAGGAAAGGAAGAAGTCAAGCTCTCACTGTTTGCAGATGACATGATACTCTACTTAGAAAACCCTAAAGACTCTATCAAAAAGCTTCTAGAAACAATAGACTCATAGAGCAAGGTGGCAGGCTACAAAATTAACACACAAAAATCAATGGCCTTTCTATATACCAATAGTAATAAGGATGAAATGGACATTAAGAAAACAACCCCATTCACAATAGTACCACACAAACTCAAATATCTTGGAATCAACTTGACTAAATATGTGAAGGACCTATACAAAGAAAACTATAAAACTCTGCTCCAAGAAATAAGAGAGGACACACGGAAATGGAAACACATACCCTGCTCATGGATTGGCAGGATTAACATCATCAAAATGTCAATACTCCCCAAGGCATTATACAGATTTAATGCCATCCCTCTAAAGATACCCATGACATTCTTCAAAGAAGTGGATCAGACACTTTTGAAATTCATTTGGAACAATAAACACCCTCGAATAGCTAAAGCAATCATTGGGAAAAAGAATATGGGAGGAATTACTTTCCCCAACTTTAAACTGTACTACAAAGCAACAGTTATCAAAACAGCATGGTATTGGAATAAGGATAGGTCCTCAGATCAGTGGAATAGGCTTGAATACTCAGAAAATGTTCCCCAGAGATACAACCATCTAATTTTTGATAAAGGAGCAGGAAATCCTAAATGGAGCAGGGAAAGCCTCTTCAACAAGTGGTGTTGGCACAATTGGATAGCCACTTGCAAAAAATTAAACTTAGACCCCCAGCTAACATCATGTACAAAGGAAAAATCCAAATGGATTAAAGACCTCGATATCAGCCCCAAAACCATAAGATATATAGAACAGCACATAGGCAAAACACTACAGGACATTACAGGCATCTTCAAGGAGGAAACTGCACTCTCCAAGCAAGTGAAAGCAGAGATTAACAGATGGGAATATATTAAGCTGAGAAGCTTCTGCACCTCAAAGGAAATAGTGCCCAGGATACAAGAGCCACCCACTGAGTGGGAGAAACTATTCACCCAATACCCATCAGATAAGGGGCTAATCTCCAAAATATACAAGGCACTGACAGAACTTTACAAGAAAAAAACATCTAACCCCATCAAAAAATGGGGAGAAGAAATGAACAGACACTTTGACAAAGAAGAAATACGCATGGCCAAAAGACACATGAAAAAATGTTCCACATCACTAATCATCAGGGAGATGCAAATCAAAACAACGATGAGATACCACCTCACACCCCAGAGAATGGCACACATCACAAAGAATGAGAATAAACAGTGTTGGCGGGGATGTGGAGAGAAAGGAACTCTTATCCACTGCTGGTGGGAATGCTGTCTAGTTCAACCTTTATGGAAAGCGATATGGAGATTCCTCCAAAAACTGGAAATCGAGCTCCCATACGATCCAGCTATACCACTCCTAGGAATATACCCTAGGAACACAAAAATACAATACAAAAACCCCTTCCTTACACCTATATTCATTGCAGCTCTATTTACCATAGCAAGACTCTGGAAACAACCAAGATGCCCTTCAACAGACGAATGGCTAAAGAAACTGTGGTACATATACACAATGGAATATTATGCAGCTGTCAGGAGAGATGAAGTCATGAAATTTTCCTATACATGGATGTACATGGAATCTATTATGCTGAGTGAAATAAGTCAGAGAGAGAGAGAAAAACCAGAATGGTCTCACTCATCTATGGGTTTTAAGAAAAATGAAAGACACCCTTGTAATAATAATTTTCAGACACAAAAGAGAAAAGAGCTGGAAGTTCCAGCTCACCTCAGGAAGCTCACCACAAAGAGTGATGAGTTTAGTTAGAGAAATAACTACATTTTGAACTATCCTAATATTGAGAATGTATGAGGGAAATGTTGAGCCTGTTTAGGGTACAGGTGGGGGTTGGGTGGGGAGGAGGGAGATTTGGGACTTGGGTGATGGGAATGTTGCACTGGTGATGGGTGGTGTTCCTTTTATGACTGAAACCCAAACACAATCATGTATGTAATCAAGGTGTTTAAATAAAAAAAAAATTAAAAAAAAATGTGTTTTGAGGCTCCTAGGGTATATCCTTCCTTCTTTTTCTTCCTTTCTTCCTCTCATCATTCCTCCCTCCCTTCTTTCTTCCCTTTCTCCCTCCCTTTTTCCTCTTTTCCTTTCTCCGTTTCTTCCTTTTTTCCTTCTTCCTTCCTCCCTTCCTTTTTTCCTTCTTCCTTCCTCCCTTCCTTTTTTACCTTTTTTACCTTTTTTTTCCTTCCTTCCTATCTCTCTCCTTTTTTATTCCTTTCTTCCTTCCTATATCCTTCCTTCCATTATCCTTCCTTCCTTCCTTCCTTCCTTCCTTCCTTCCTTCCTTCCTTCCTTCCTTCCTTCCTTCCTTCCTTCCTTCCTTCCTTCCTTCCTTCCTTCCTTCCTTCCTTCCTTCGTTTCTCCTTTCCTACCCCATTAAGATTGATCCTGATTTATTGTATGTCTAAAACCAAATTATGAATGACTATGTAAATAACAATATTTTCAATAAAATAAAATAAAATTTAAAATAAAATTAATAATAAATTATTATATAAATTATACATTTTTTAAAATTTCATAAAATGAATTTTTTGGAAAGAGAGACATAATCCTTTATCTTTATTTTCTAGAGACATATTTGTATATCTAATTGTAAATTAATTTTGTTAAATTGGCAGCTAAAATAGGGCATACCATGCAAATAAACATTAATAAATATATTACATTATAGAAGGCATGATTTAGTGACACACAAATATTGGTTTGAATAAAACTTAAATAAATGTAAATGCTTGAGGAGAATTTTTTTCCTTTAGTTTCCACTCTAATAATGAGGAGACAGAGTGCTAGCACAAGAGGTACAGCATTTTTCTTGCAAGTGGCCAATCTGGGTTTGTACCCTTGCTTCCCATATGGCTCATTGAACCTGCCAGGAGCAATTTCTAGCTCAGAGCCAGAAATAATTTCTGAACACCACAGGGTTCACAGGGTGTGGACACAAGACAAAAACAAACAAACAAAGAATAAACAAAATCAGATATCAGAGAGATAGCAGACTTGTCTTGAAAGTGATTGAACCATATTCCATCCTTGGCATCATTTCTGGTTGGTTTCCTTCAATCTGCCAAAAGTAATCTTTGAGCACAGAGCAAAGAGTAAGCTCTAAATGCAATAATAGCCAAAAAAACATACATGCATACATACATAGTAGTTAAAAAACCTTCATAATTTCTTGAAAATATAGATGATGATATATCATAAACCCACATATAACTTTAACCTAATAATCTGTTGTTAGTAATGTTAGTACTTACAAAAGAAAGCCCAAAATCATACTATTTAACTGCAAATTTACCACATATACCTTTTTAGCATAACTATAATTTTAAGATGCTACTTAAAATCCCAACTCAGAATATAAACAGAATAAAAATAAAAGATTTCACTCATATCAGTATACTTACCTTCATATCTTCATACATAGGACTTCAACTGAGTAAATTATTCAAAACACAATGTTTTAATAATTTAGTAAAAAAGACCAAGAATGCAAAAATAACATTTGTGTATATTCAAGCTATACTAAGATATTTTAGATGCATTTTATTTCAAATATATTGGGGAATAAGTAATGTTGACACTAAATAACTTTAAATTGTTTTGAATTCATTCAATTCACTTAGTAAACTGAATTAAAATACTTTTATAGCATTGTTTTAACATTATCTAAAGAAAATAAATACAGTACTTTTAGCTGATACTCAAGAATTCCATCTAAGCTATTTAAACTTCTATTCAACTCAGTTTTTTTTTAATATTTTCTATGACTCAATGATTTATTTAAAGAATCTTCGTTTCTTTAAGTTAATGTAACAGGATGAGTCTTTGTTTGTTTGTTTGTTTGTTTTTTGGGGGGCCACACTTACCGATTCTCAGAGGCTATTCCTGGCTCTCTGCTCAGATCGCTCCTGGCAGACTCAATGGATCATATGAGGTGCCTGGGATCCTACCTGGGTCTGTCACAGATTGGCTAGATGTAAGGAAAAAACACCTTACCTCTGTATTATCACTCTGACCCCTTCTTTATTTTAAATGGCAAGCTACTTGGACATTTTATAAAAAGTAGCTCATACTACTATCTGAAACTGAAAAATAAAAGATCATTTGTCACATCACCTTCATATTCACTATTATTTTGTTTCTGTTTTTTTTTGGGGGGAGTGGGCAATACCTGGCAGGGCTCAGAGGTTACTCCTGGCTCTGTGCTCAGAAATTGCTCCTGGCTCAGGAACATATGGGACGCTGGGCGATCAAACCCACATCCATCCTTGGTCAGCAGTGTGCAACTACCCTGTGCCCCATCACTCTGCTACCACACCGGCCCTCATATTCACTATTTAAACTTATCATTATCAGGCAAATATATTTTAATGATGATATATTCAAAAGCTCAACTAAAGTCAAGATACTAATGAAAATTGCAAACCTCTTTGGCCTACTGAATTCTAAAATATAGTGTCTCTCCCCCCATGGATTTCTCTAATTATATATCTGTAGCTTATGTGTTTTAAGAATATTTTTGTCACAAAAAAAAAATAAAACCATATCTACTTATTGAATTCTAGTGTTATTTTTAATGCAGTTTGTGCCAACCTGATGGGGCTCTGGGACTTTTTCTGACTCAATGGTCAGAGAACAATCCCACAATGCTCAGGGAAACTGGCTATTCTGGTGATTGATCCTGGACCTTCTTTATGCAAAGCATGTCCTGCCATCCTTTGAAGGATCTCTTCAGTCACCGCTCACCAATCTGATTTAAATAACAATATTTTCTACAGTATGCACAGATATTTCTTTTCCCTTATTTATAAGTTTAGCTTCAGTGCTCTAACCCACTTTTTGGCTCAGTATGAAATAACAACTACAAGAGAAAGCATTATTTGCAGAAGTTACACTGTAGAATATAAATGGGAAGTCTCTTTGTTTCATAAAGTGTCAAATACCACAAGATTGTAAGAAGGTGATATACAAAAATCCATCTATAGCAGAACAAGATGGAAGAGAGTTGCAAGTAAGCAAAATGAATCTTTTACGTGTTTAGATTTCAGAGATATCTGGGAAAACATTTTTCTAGAAGAGACAACAGAAGTGAGGATGAAAATAACTACTTTTTTGTTGAGAGAATAACATTGAGGTTCAAGAGTTGATCTGGATTTTTTAAGGTAGGTTTATCATAAAAGGTGAATTGAGAAGTTAGAATGAACAAGAAATTTCATAGATATGCAATGTTTGCAAGAAGCTTTTTGTTGATCAGTAAGTATGATGTAAGCACAAATATGAATAACCATCTATCTGTAGGTAATTGAAAACAGGGAACAAGAAAGCTAACATAAACTCATAAATATATCACTATAAATCATGAGAAATGGAGAGACTTTATCTTATATGTAGTCACAGAAAATTTTTACGTTATGAAACTACTTCATGAAACGTAAGAAACCTTATATTAACTTTATCAGATGTTTTTACCTTTCTTAATTGTTTTATTTTTATTCAGCAGTTTGTTGTCTGTTCACTCTAGAGTTCAGTATATTCTTAAATTATACTTCTAAAATCTTAATGCATTTGCCTCAGTTTTACTGATTATTTTGCTGTAAAAAGAGAATTAAAAGCACTAATAACTGATTTTTATTCTTAAATTAATTTTTCTGTGACATGCATTTAGAGTAAAGCAAAAATTTATACATTAAAGTTTTGGGAAATTCTTTTGTGAATGCTGACTAAATATTATAAAAGGAATAATCAAGTAAATAAGAAAAAATGAAAAAAACACTTACTTTATTTGGATGACCAAATGTAAATATTTAATTAACAATGATTCATTTTAAATAATCTAAATTGCTAGTTTTAATTACTTACTTGACCTAATAAAAATCAAATGTAAACATTTGTAAATTATTCATTGTTTTACACTTTTGCTTCTTTTATTCCTAGTCATTTAAAGGTGACTACATGTAAATTGTATTTAAAGTTCTTTGGGAATATTTGTCTTTTGTCATCCAAATCATTTAGCTCTAACCACTTTTAGGCATTTTGCAGATATCTTCACACAAAATGTGGAATAATACTGAATATGCTAAATATTATATTTATGCAATACATATAGTGTCTGTAATTTATGCAATATCTATGTTAACATTTATGAACTAATAAAAGTATAATAAGTATGAAACAATGCTCAATTTAGTTCTATTTTTAGCAGTAGCTAGTGTAAAAATATTGCTTTTACAACTATAATGACAACTAGTTTGCCAAAGTGGGAAAAACCTACTGCAGAAACAATTGTGAAAGCATAGAGAAAACAAAAATAAAGAGAAAAAAATTCACTCATGCTTGAATTGTGGTCATTTTAATCAATACACAGGGAATGTCAAAGGAATTAATCATTTAAAATAATGATAATATAATATGAAAATATTGACAGAAATTGAGATTAAGCTTTCAGCAAAATACTTAAATAAAATTATAATCTATAAATTGCTGAATTGAATTGATTTTGAATAGCCTTGTTCTAGTAGAAAATATTTTTGTAAGAATATAAATATAATGTAACCTATTTTTAATGATTACTTTATGCCATTTACCTTACTTAAGTAGTGTATCTTTATGTGTTTTATATTTTATCATTATTATTTACTATTTATATTTTTCTTTTTATTTATTATCTATGATCCTACTATAAAGATGGCTTCCCCTGTACATGATTTGAAAATCCTACCTGAGTTTGATCTCCAGCCTCACATATGTCCAAGAATATGGCCAAGAGTGATATCTGAGTCTAGAGCCAGGAGTAAGACCTAAACATGATAACTATATCCTGTGTCAGAAAAACAAAACAAAAGCAAACAAAAATATATTATAATAATTTATGCTCTTTTTATTCCATGAATGTAGAATAACTGTACATTTAAGTGTATCACATAGAAGCTAAAGTAATCTAAATTCTGATAATTTCCTGAAGAGAATTGAATTCCTAGTTACAATAGCCAAGAGTCTATTTGTTATTCATTGTTAGAGTTTTTATATCCCTAGCTTCATTCTTAAAAAACTTTATTCTTGGAATTACCTTCAATTATAAATTTAGTATTGCTTATTTTCTGATGACTGTACTTAAATATTTTGAAAATAATAATGAGTCAAATATTTTCTGAGAAAAACTGTACTTATGTTTAAGATCCTGAGGTGACAGATTCCTTACATTGAAGGTTCCTTACATTATTTCTATATATTGTTCTCTGAAAGTTTGCTCAGAGCAACTTATTTTTTTTTGTTTGATTAATTCTCAGTACACATCTGATAGCTTTATATACTCAGAAAGATAATTAAACTTCAGTTACAACTTGTTATATTATCCTGCAAGAGATGAACTGAACCAAATGAATTTCTTTAGTGTTATCTCTCAGGAACTTCATCAAATATAAATTAATAACTTTAAGAATATATAATGTTTCTTTTTTTTATAAAATTAGAATAATTATATTTAGCAAAATTATATCAATAGCAGAAGTACAGGTTTAGGCAAAGCAATTTCAAATTTAATTCTAAATTAAGTCTGACTTAAATATGTGAATTATATATTTAAAGAAAGTATTATAATTTCTTCTAAGTTAGAATGCATTTTATTGTGAACTTAGTGATGGGAAATGATACTGGTAAGGAATGGGCATTGGAACATTTTATTACTTAAATTTATCCATCAAAAACATTTTAATTCTGTATCTCATGGTGATTAATGAAAAAATTAAAATACAGATTTAATTATACAATTATAACTATGCTTTAAAAAGGAATATACATTACAAGAAATTCTATAAAAAATTCCAGTGTAAAAGTGGTCAAATGTCACTCCATATTTATTCTTTTTGTTTGTTTGTTTTTGGGTCACACTGGTGACACTCAGGTGTTACTCCTGACTATGCTCTCAGAAATCGCTCCTGCATTGGTGGACCATAGGGAATGCCAGAGTATCAAACCATGGTCCATCTTAGGTCAGCCTCGTGCAAGGCAAATACCCTATCACTGTGCCACTGGCCAAACATTAAGTTCAATTTAATGGTGAGTCAATGAAAAGTAACTTGAAAATGAACATAAATCTTAGTTTAAAACAGAGAAATATTAAAAAATATTTAAAAAGGAAGGCAATGAAAAAATTTCTTGCAATAAAAATAGGATATAGACACTAAGAGTTATAAAAGTTAAAATCTCAGAAACTTTAAAGATCTACTTAGTGGGGCCAGAGAGATAGCATGGAGGTAAGGCATTTGCCTTTCATGCAGAAGGTCATCAGTTCGAATCCCGGCGTCCCATATGGTCCCCCGTGCCTGCCAGGGGCAATTTCTGAGCATGGAGCCAGGAGTAATACCTGAGCACTGCTGGGTGTGACCCAAAAACCAAAAAAAAAAAAAAAAAAAAAAAAAAAAAAGATCTACTTAGTACTTAAAATTAGACAACAAATATTTTCTTGATTTTAATAGATTCTAAATGTTTAATATTTAAATTTAGTAGATTGAAAATATTGATATATTCATTTTTGTTTCTGTCTTGGGCTTTTTGTGTTTAGGTACAACATCTGTCAGTGCTTGGGGATTAATCCTAGTTGTGTGCTCAGCCATCACTTCACATGGAGCTTAGGGATCACATGCAGTGCAGTGCATTGAACCTATATTCAACATAGAATGCAAGCCCTTAAAATCTTTCTGACCCAATGATATTATATTTCTTTTTTACATTTTAAATTTCTTATATTTGTAACTTTGTGGAGGACACATCTAAAAAAATTATTTATTTTCTAACTGCTCTCATTTAATAAAAGAAAAGTCCCATATCAAACCTTTACCTGTACATTAAAGCTCTCTTAGACACTTGGGTCGACTTACAAATAAATCTCTACATTTTCCCCCAAAGATTCTACTGTAGCATTTTGTCTTACAGAGGTGAGAAACTTCAAAAGTCTACAATCTTTTTATTGGAGTCTTTACAAACTATGGAAGAAAGGTGCAGAAAACAAAACAAAACAACATGATGTTATTCAGCACAAAATTTTATATGTATAAACTGATATAGAAAATAGAAAATGTGATTTGAAATTATGTAAGCAACTGCAAAGGGAACTGAGCTACTACTCCCACTTTATCAATAAGAAGTACTTGAATCAACAACTGCACTTTTTGTCTAATTCTAAGGTATTCCTTAGGGACACATACTTTAAAATATTTTCCTAATTTGATAAATGAAAGTAGTGTGAGAAATTTTGGGGAATATTTTATTTAGAGAAGTAAATATCTGAAATGTTACCTAAATCTACATTATATTGTGCTATCGCCATACAATCCTATTTGAATGTAATATGTAAGTGTACAGAGTAAATGCACTATAGGATTTATCATGAACATTAAATGCTCAAGAATTATTTTTTGTATATTTTTCCTTAATATTTTTCTTAGAAATGACCGTATCAGTAACCATTTATTTAGTTTAATTCTTCTATAATTAAGCTACAGTTGCAATGATGATATTTTCTTTCTCTTTCTAAAATTTCAAGTTTGTTAATATTCTTGTTTTGTCAGAAACAATATAATTTTACCACACTATCTTGCAATCTCATTTCATACAGTCTATAACAAATCAGTTTCCCAGAAAGATTTTAGAGGGATGATTTTCCAAGATGTAGTTAGATTTTATAATGCATATTCTATACCTAGCTAATGAGATTACTCACATAGTTAGATATAGATTTAATATATTCAATATATCTTTTTGAGAAAAAGTATTTAAGAATTTTAAATCCGAAGCAAATAATTACATTAATGATCATTAAGAATAAAGAACATAGGGGCCAGAAAGGTGGCGCTAGAGGTAAGACGTCTGCCTTACAAGTGCTAGCCTAGGACGGACTGCGGTTCGAACCCCTGGTGTCCCATATGGTCAGCCCAAGCCAGGAGTGATTTCTGAGCAAAAAGCCAGGAGTAAACCCTGAGCTTCAACAGGTGTGCCTCCCCACCAAATAAAATAAAAAACAAAAGAATAAAGAAATAACAGTTATTTTGAAAAGATATTTAAATTATCTGATGTTGAATTATTTTATAAATAAGTCAATTAATATTCATCATCTTAAATGTGCTTATTTTGAATATTTTTTAAATTATAAACATAAATCTTAATTTTAAAAGGCAGTTTTAATTCTAAGAATATTTGGAAAGACATGTAAATAAATGATTAATTATTTTATCATTCTAATTTAAAAAAGAAAACAACTCAGCTTACTGTCTTGCATTGTTAATAATATAAGAACTTTTTTCTCAGATAATCCAAGGTAATTAATTTTTGTTGTGTAAATCTTGAGTTAAGCAAATTATATTTCTACATTTATACTTGGTTGATTTGGTTTGGTGTAGGAGAATGGAATCATATACAAGAGTGCCCTTGGCTCTGTGCTCAAGGATGCCTCTGGCACTGTCAGGGAACCATATGCAGGTGTTACAGAATGTACTCCAGTCAGATTCCTTAAAGGACAAAATGCCTTACCTGCTAAACTATTTTTTGGTTCAAGTCGTTTGTTTTATATATCTAATTTTGCAATGAAAATTTCCTGGAAACTTTATCTTTCAGTACTGTAGGAAACACGTCAGCTAATGATGGATGTACAATCTTAGACTGGGAAATCTATGTGAATAATATAAACTGTTTGGGTAAGAGAACATAAACATAATATACATTTATTTTTATGAACATGAATATTTTATAACTATGGGGAAAAGTGTCAGAATCATAATATTCTAAGTCATTTTCTTTTTATTTTCTTTCTTCTTCTTCTTATTATTATTATTTTTTTTTTGGTTTTGGGGCTACACCAGGTGACACTCAGGGGTTACTCTGTACAGAGTTTATTTTATGTTTTTGTTTTTGTTTTGGGTCACACCCAGTGGCGCTCAGGGGTTACTCCTGGCTCTGTGCTCAGAAATCACTCCTGGCAGTCACTGGGGACTACTTTCAAAGTGCCTAAAAAATGAGAGTATCATAATCATAAAAACTGTGAAGATTAACAGCCTAGTGTCTCTTCAACCTAAAGATTTAATGTGTGTCTCACCCAAATTTATTTCCCCAAATAACTATTATTTTTTTTGACAAATGACCAACTCAAAGTACCTTCTTTTATTGAGCCATTTTATTGTATGATTTTAAGCCAATTACTGTATAATTTTAAAAAAGTCATATTAGTTTGTTTCAGCAAACATTATTTTTATTTTTTTTTAAAAAAACAACCAGTGATATTAAGGAATTATTTTCCATCACAACCTTGTTCTGTACTCAGGAATTATCTTAGCAGTGCTTGGAGGCCATATGTTATGTTGAGAATCAATCCCTAGTTGGCAGAATGCACAAGTGTCCCACTAACTGTACTATCTCTCCATCCCCTGATACAACGCAGTTATATTGAAATTTATTTAGAAAGATCTGAAAGAGAAGTGCTGAAGGGATAACAAAGACTTCTCCAGAGTGAAGTTAAGCAAGCAAAGATACAAGCAAGCAAGATACATGCTCAAGAGAGACCATGGCTTGAAGAGTAAGAGCGGTAATCATTTCTGAATAGTTTTTCATATATTTTATGACACAGTTGAAATTCTCTTATGAAGGACTGAAATATTTTCTTTCTCCAATATAATAGAATATTTTAGAGTATCATTTGCAATTCTAACATCGTTAGATACCTTTTAGATCCTAAATTTTGGTTCAAATTTGGATTCTGGAACCCAAAGAGGAGTCAATTTCCTACTTAGAAACCTAAATATATTTGTGTTAATTTAATTTATAGCAAAGAAGGTGTATTACTTAAGAATGCTCAGAGAAGCACTCATCTATAAGAAATAAGTTGTATTTTCCACCTTGATGAAAATAATGTAAAATCACTGTTTTAAAAAATTTTTTTATTTTTATTTTAAGATTTTGTAAAAGCTAACATTTTTCAAAAAGCTGTTACTAAAGATTTCCATAGTACCAGCAAAGTACAAAATCACTTCTATCATTTAATACAGAAAAGAAATGCAAGTTTCATTCCTCTTTAACCAAAACAAATCTTCCATTGTAAAATATTCTGATTGTAAAGTTCATGCATAAATATGTCATTTACTAAAATCTAAGATATTTCTTATGATAATGATTTTTTCCCTCTGTCTTCTTTGGCAATAGTATGGAAATTCAGTAGTTATAACAACTGGAATTTGTACTGATTCAGAGTTTGAAAGGAAAATTAAGTCTGTTTCTTTAATTAGCCCTAATAGCTTCTAATGGAAGCTGGTTTGTAAACATAGTAGCTAGGAAGGGAGCCTAGAAGCAATTTACATCAGTGTCAAACACAAATTATGCCCAAAGGCCTTGCATTCTAATAAATGAAGCTAAACTAGAATGAGCTGCTATGATTAAACTTGTGTATAAAACCAGATAAAATTAAAAGTACTACTCTTTCTAATATTAAATAATAATACAAAAATGGGTACTCTGAATGTATTTTATTTCTACATGACACATAATAATTCCAAGTATTTAGAGTGAGGGAAAAAGTTGAGAAGTATAAATTCATATTTTTTAGAAGTATATTAGGTGCCCAATACCATTCCTTTCATTACGGTGCTATTCTCTTCCCATAGTCCATTGAATCTTTTTAGCTTATCCAGATTTTGCAGCAGAATATTTTATTTTAATAATTGTAATACAGAATAGTTCATTTAGTAATATATAAAGCAGATACATGATTTTGAAATAATAAGGCAGGGTAAGGTTATGTATTTAATTTTAGATATAAAACTATCAATTTCTCTGGGAGATTCTACCATGCATGGTAGCTGGGTGGTTTGATTCTGATTCTTTGATGCTTGTTTTAAATTTATGCAAATTTTAAGTGGAAAATTTGAACCCAATTTTCAGAGACTATCATTTAATGGTGGTTAGTTTTTGCTTCTTCTTGAAATCAAAACTAATCCAGTATCACATTGATAATATTCCTGTGTCTTAATGAGAGAGTTTCATTCTACTTTTTATATTCCTGATAAAATATTTAGTATTACTCTTGAAGTACATTATCATCTTTGATTTTAACCTATTTATATTTTCTCAATTATTTATATTCAGATTACAATATTTTAATTCAAAATACCATATATATCTCTTTTATTCTATTTATTTATGATTAAAACTGAAGTATCTTGTTATTAGATATTTTGCTTTTATATTTACTTTTCAGTGTAAACAACCATCATGAAAATCTACTTATTTTTATTTTCTATTTTTATCAGTTGTTGTAATGTTTGTATACAAGACCATATATATGCTTTAAAAGTACAGTTTTGAATAATTCTAATTAGCATATTCTCAATCACACAATTTGTTGGATCTCATTCTTTCTTTTTTTTTTTTTTTTTTTTTTTTTTTTTTTTTGGTTTTTGGGTCACACCCGGCGGTGCTCAGGGGTTACTCCTGGCTGTCTGCTCAGAAATAGCTCCTGGCAGGCACGGGGGACCATATGGGACACCGGGATTCGAACCAACCACCTTTGGTCCTGGATAGGCTGCTTGCAAGGCAAACACCGCTGTGCTATTTCTCCGGGCCCGGATCTCATTCTTTCTTAATTCAACCATTTTTAATATCAATTCTGAGATTAGTGTTTTAGTGACACTATGGACTAATCTCTAGGACTCTATTTCTTTCCCTTGCTCATCCTGTCAGTTTTCCTCATTTCCTCCCCTCTTTCCTCATGCCATACTCTTATGCATCCATCTTTCCTTCCTTTTTTCCTATCTTCTTCCCTCCCTTCTTTCATTCCTTCCTCCCTTTCTTCATTTCTGTCTTCTTTCCTCTTTATTTTTTCCTCATTTTCCTCCTTTCTTTCTTCCCTCTCCCTTACTTTCCTCGACTCCCTTACCTCCTCCCTCTCTTTCATCTTTCCTTCCACCATTCATTCCCTTCCTTCTTTCCTTCCTACATTCCTCCTTTTCCTTTCCTTCCTACACTCCTATTCTTTCCTTCCTTCCTTCCTTCCTTCCTTCCTTCCTTCCTTCCTTCCTTCCTTCCTTCCTTCCTTCCTTCCTTCCTTCCTTCCTTCCTTCCTTCCTTCCTTCCTTCCTTCCTTCCTTCCTTCCTTCCTTCCTTCCTTCTTTCCTCTCTCTTTCATCCCTCTCTCTTCAACCTTCTTTTTTTCTCTCTCATTCTCTTGCTTGCTTGCTTTGGGACGCTACACTTAATATTTAGATCCTATTCCTAGTTCAGGTTTTAGAATTGACACAACTTGCAGGTCTTGGGGGCACTTTATATGCTGGAGATAAAGAGGGAGAACCATGTACTAAAAGCAAGTAACTCACCTCCTGTGCTATCTAATTAGCCATGTTTTGCTTTACTATACCTATATATGAATGAAAAAAACTCAGTGTTCTTCTCTATCTTTCTGAGTTATTTAACATCACTAATCCATTTATGCTGACACTGTCACTAAAGACAAAAATTTTACTTTTTTAACACCTGTTATATTTTATTGTGTGTATTTCTAACACACCTTCTTTATTCACTATTGTTCAAAACTTGGAATAATTCCAATATCTTGGATATTGTGAAAAGCGGTATAATAAGTATGGTTGTGTATATATATACATATATATGTAATTATTGGTTTGATAAATGACTATAAATTGAAACTAGGAGAAGGAGCTAGGAATGAAATCACTGGAATATACAGTTTTTCTATTTTTAATTTTTTTGAGAAAGTTTCTTCCTGGTTTTCATAGCAACTAAACTTCTTACTCTTTATTGTAAATAAACAGCAGTTTTCCCCGAACATCAATTCACTATCATACATTTATGATCAATCTATTCTTTTCTTGTTACAAAAGGAAAAGCATACACTACAGTGACCTCTGAGGGAGATAAGTGCCACTGCAGTTCATATACCTGACTTCTCTCCAAGCCTATAGATAAATCTCTGCCAAGGTGAAGTAGAAGGGAATAGGAAGAGGGGGGAAAAAAGCCACAAGAGACTCATTTTTCTTATCAATTCCATTAACAAAATACAAAGATTCAGAATCTGAAGTCAGTAGACAGTAAATCATTCCCTAGCTTCCTTTACACGCAGAAGCTCTTGAAAGATTAACATACAAGAATTCCCTTCATTGCACATACACAGACTAGAGATAAGGGCACTATTGCTTCTAACTCCTTGCTAAAAAATTAATGAGTATTCAGATAACAAGCTCATCCGCTACCCTCCCTCAAAAAGTTACCTTTTTCTACACTGGAAACGTGAAATCAAAGTGAATCTAGATATTATGCTAAAGTGAGAATATTTCAATTCTGCAGGTTTCTAGCATAATATTCCATTCCCAGATAAGCAAATAAATCATGAGTTATCAAATTCATATGATTCTTTGAAAAAAGTTTTGTTTAAATAGACTTACATTTTAATTATGAATTAACATTTTATATTTATATTGAAATATGGTTACATGATCACTAGTAACATTTAACATTAAAAAGTTCACACATGTAGATGCTTTTGCAAATAAATTGCAGTGATTTTCAAACAATTTTAAGAAAAATATTTCCAAGATCTTTAAAAAAATTTGTAACAATTTAACAAAGACACAGAATTCTAAACAGTTTACTGTTGTGTAATGGGAATATTGTAAAACATCTCTAAAGATAAAAGTCTGATTTTTTTTCCCAGAGACCACTTGAAATTCTAGCTATAACTTAAATTTTATATTGTTTTATTGATGATTTAGTTAATATCCATTCTTACTTGTTTATCTTGAAATATTCCTACCTTATAGTAGTACTCCACTGTGTATATATGTGCAATTGCTTAATTAACTCTTCTGTTGTTATTTAGGCATCTGACATGATATTTGGATAATACGATGGGTATTTTTATAGGGAGTACATTGAAGCTGCATAATGCTTTGGTCAATATTTCCATTTTGACAATATTAATATTTTAAGAAGAAATATGTTCCCTTTCTCTCATTTTATTTCTCTTAATAGTGTTTTATTTATCTTAATCATGTATTTTAAATATTTTTATATTTTTTTATATTTTTTTTTCATTTAATTTTTCACCTTTTGTTTTGGTAAACTGATTCCTAGGTAATGATTTTCTGAGGTACAATTGTAAAGGGATTTAAAAAAAATTTCTCTCCTATTTTATACTTTGCTGCTTAGACAAGAGTCAAGGACTTCTGTGTATTGATCTTATACCTTGCTATTTTATTGTCCAAGTAAATTTTTTCTAGAAGTTTTTTGTATACAGAGCCTTTCTAGTTTCCTACATATAATATTAGATCATCTGCAAAAAATGAGTTTGACTTCTTTTCAATCTGGGCTAATTTAATACACCTTTTTTGTTTAATTGCTATGGCAAGAATTTCCAATACTTTATTAAAGAAAAGAGGTGAGAATGAATAGCTTTGTCTTGTACTTGATTTTAGAGAAAAGGATTCCTAGTACAATATTTGTATTAGTAGTTGAGAAATAGTTGTAGTAGATAGATTTAACTGTGCTGAGAAAAGTTCTTTCAACTCCCAATATTTTTTAAGTTTTTATGTTGAATGAGTGCTATGGCAAGAATTTCCAATACTTTATTAAAGAAAAGAGGTGAGAATGAATAGCTTTGTCTTGTACTTGATTTTAGAGAAAAGGATTCCTAGTACAATATTTGTATTAGTAGTTGAGAAATAGTTGTAGTAGATAGATTTAACTGTGCTGAGAAAAGTTCTTTCAACTCCCAATATTTTTTAAGTTTTTATGTTGAATGAGTGCTGGTCTTGTCAAATGTATATTTTTATTTTATTAAAATGATCATATATTTTGTATTGAAATGGTATCCTAAGTTGATTTACTTGTGAATGTTAAACTGTCCTTGAATTCCCAGGATTAATCATTCTAGGTCTTGGTGAAAATCCTTAGGAAGAAAATGTTATATTTCTTAATATTATAAATGGTATAATCTATCTACAACTAATATCATCCTTTCTGAGAAATGCAGAACTTTTTTTTATTAAGATGAGTTTCAAGATAAGAAATTTTCATTGTAATTGCTATTATTAAAATAGCATTGGAAATTCTTGCACAGTAATTACATAATAAATAAATAAAAGTAATTCAGATTAGGAAAAAAGTCAAATTCATTACGTGCAAATGACATGACATCGTACATAGAATTCCCTAAAGATGCCACCTCAGAAAGAACTGGAGGAATAATATAGTTGGGAAAGTGCTTGTCTTGCACATACTAATTCAAATTTTATTCACAGAACTTTAAATAATTCCCTTTTTCTACCAGGAGTGATCCCTGAGTGCAAAGCCAGGAGCTTCCTTTGAGTAAAGCCTGACGTGTAGCCCAACAATCAAAAACAAAACTTAACAAAAATTCTCAGAAACAATAAATAGATCTAGTAAATTAGCATTTACAGTACATTAGAGTTAAAATATTAATGTATATAAGTGAACTAAAACTCTAGATACTAATCTATGAAGAAATTTATATATTTCATTTTGAAGTTTTAATAAAACAGCTCAAATAACTAAAAAGCAGTATAACAAAGAATGTGAAAGAACTATTTAGTGAACACCATGAATGAAGAAAATGAGAGACAACAGTAGATAAAAAAAATATAACACCTATACTGGATTAAATGAATCAGTCTTGTAAGAAATTTACAACTATAATGCAATTTTCAACCAATGTTGAAATGTTCAAGTTCACATAACAAATACTTGTAAAGTGAATATGGGATTATGAAAGTCCTAGAATAGCCAAAGCACTTCTAATACTAAAGAACAGATTGTATTCACATACTTTCATCTTTGCAACAGAGTGGACCATATGATGCTGGAAAAAATAAGACTATCAGATCAATGGAACAGAATTGAGATTCCAGAGATGATGGCACACTATTTAAAATTAATATATGTACAGTTATTTATGACAAAAGATTATAGAGCAATGAGAATCATTTCAGTGAACGGTGCTGGTAAAACTTAATGATCACATGCCAAAAACAGAAAATTACACCCTGTCCTCAAATTATGAAGTATGACATATAAAGAAAATATAATTCAGGTGAGCTGAATCTTTGTATATATCAAAGGTACATATTCTGATCCAGAATATCACAGTGTATCCTTGGTTGTTACAGCTATAATCACAGTAATTATGCTAGTAGTAGGAATGAGATTGGTTCACAACACAAAATAATCATTCCTTGAACAGCAGTGGAAATATATCTTCTATTTACAATACTAAATATGAAAATAAGTAGAAAGATATCACTAATGACTATATTCTATTAAGGTTAAATTAAATTAATTTAAATAAAATTTGATTAAATTTCAGCTGTATTTGAGGCCATACAATCCTTGAAGGTTTTATTTTTACTAAAATTTAAATTTTGTAATTGTTTTTTTCATCTTAACAATTTTTTGGCCACATCCAACTATGTTCTAGTGTTACTCCTGGCTCTGCTCTCAGAAAGCTTTCCTGTTGAGCCAGAATGGTGGCACAAGTGGTAGGGCGTCTGCCTTGTACATGCTAACCTAGGATGATGGGCTGTGATTCAATCCCCCCAACATCCCTCATTGTCCCCCAATCCAGGAGCGATTTCTGAGTGAATAGCCAAGAGTAACCTCTGAGCATCACCCGTGTGACCCAAAAACCAAAATAAAAAATGAACTAAAGAAAGAACGCTCTCCTGTTGATGCTAATGGGAATATATAGGATGTTGAAGATTGAATCTGCATACTAGGCAGCCTAGTATGCACTTCTCTTAACATTTTAAAAAGCTAATATGAGAGGAACATAATTTAAGTGTGGATTTACACATACATTACTTAAGAAATATGAAAATACAATATTCCTGATTCAATTTAATAAGTTGGTGTATTCTATTGATGTATTCTTAGATAAATCACTGCTATATAACATTAAGCTTTTTTGAAACTCTGCTTATCTTATTAACACTCTTATTAGATTATATAAATATATAAATATCTGCATGCATATTTCAAAATGAAGGATACCATTGTACTTAAGACCTTTTTATTAGATAAAACAGCTTCTTATTTAAATATGAGAGCAAGAAATTTGTGAAGAGGATTTGTTTCTATGTATCTTGGTCTTTGAGCAACTATTCACTTTCTTAAAGATCATAACAGAAAAATTATATAAGTTTTTTTATTTTTATAATCAAGAATTTTTCAAAGCACTCTGTTCTGATGGATATAAAGATGTATAGTGGACACATATTTTTATCCTCTTCTCAGTAATTTTGCCAGTATGTATGAAATATGACAGAGCTAGAGTGTATCAGTAAATAAACTTAAATGGCATCAGACATTTATTTTTATGATTGTTGCAGTAGTTTACTATAAATATATAATGTGGACAATTGATTGATCACATAATATATTTTAATCCCAGTATGAGCTTGGCATACATTTTGTACTAAATATAGAGATCTCTATATATCACTTAAATAAAATATATTCTATCTATACTGCTTTTAGTTTCTAGGAAAATACTATCAAAACTACAGCAAAAATATTCCCAGAATAATTGTGCTTGATTTCAATAAAAACACACAAGAATATAAATACTTGATCTGTAAAATTTAGGAACATTTTCTTATAGTTTTCTTAAGCATCTTTGTCTAAAAATACTTAAAATTTAGGGGCACAGTGGTAGGGCGTTTGCCTTGCACATGGCCAAAAAAAGAATGGACCGCATTTAAATTCTGCCATATGGTTTCCCAAGCCTGACAAGGCAATTTCTGAACACAGAGCCAGGAGTGACTCCTGAGCACGGCCGGGTGTGACCCCAAAAACATTACCCCCCACCCCAAAATAAAAAAAACCTAAAAATCCAAAAATCTAAGTGCATTTTGTCGTTAAAATCAATTAAAAAAAGTCAGGCATTATCATTACTCAGTCAACCAAATTATGTAAATTTTATTTTTAAAAATTATAAATATATATGCAAGTTTATTTTCAAGATGCATCATTTTAATTAATTTTTATTGTGAAATTCTTGAAAAGGACATTCTTGAAATAGGACTGAAAAGAGAGATTAGAAAAGATGATGAAAGTAAAGTAAATAAAATGAAAAAAAAATTTACTGTTGTTTTTAGAATAATTTTTTTATTTGTGACATAAGAATGTGTTGACTTTCTAAAAATGTCAAGATTTGGGGTCAGAGTGATAGCACTGCTGGTAGAGCATTTGTCTTGACTCAGCCAACCTAGGTTCAATCTCCAACATATGGTCTCCTTAAACATGTCAGGTGTGATTTCTGAACCTAGAATCAAAAGTAATCACCATGCACTGCCGAATGTGGCCAAAATCAAACAAAAAAATGTAAGGTTACAGATAAAAAAAAAGAACTGGGGTTTGAGCACATATTTTCAGAATAAATTTTATATCAAATAAAGCTTAAAAGAGTCTTAAATTACTTGGTGATATTGCTAAAATGTGACTTAGTGCAAATGAGGTATATTAAGTGATAATGTTTTGCTTATAAAGCCATATTTCTATTAGAATTGAGAAAGGTAATAATCATGTAATATATGAATTTACTATCTTAATTCATTATTTTAAATTTTAAATAATTCTTTCAGTAAATTCTGCAAGGATAATTAAATGTAATAAGAATCTTTTTTTTTTTTTTTTTTTTTTTTTTGGTTTTTGGGCCACACCCGGTGACGCTCAGGGGTTACTCCTGGCTATGCGCTCAGAAGTTGCTCCTGGCTTGGGGGACCATATGGGACGCCGGGGGATCGAACCGCGGTCCGTCTCCTAGGCTAGCGCAGGTAAGGCTTACCTTACCTCCAGCGCCACCGCCCGGCCCCGTAATAAGAATCTTAAGTCAATTTACAAGTACAATTATTTCCATCCCAAATATAGTCCTTAAAATGACAAGTGTTGAAATATTTTCCTTTAAAAATCAACATTTAATAAAAGGAATTCTTTCTGAATAATAAGGCATAAGACGAATCAGTCAAATGTTTAATGCAAAGCAAATTTTGTAAGTCTCCATAATGCAGCTTCCTTTACACTCAGGTTACATGGCTCTGTTTTTATGCAAGTCATATTATGTTCCATATTTCATCAAAACAAAGGAGTAAAAAGTAACTTATGGAAAATAAACAGCAGATGTGCAAGTACCTTAGAATAAAAAACATGGATGAAACATGTTAGAAAAATTGAAAGTGAAAGGACCAATCATAGATGAGGATATTAGACAATAGTTAGTGAAAACCTAAAGTAGCAAACATTAGTTTGCAGAAAATTTAGAATTATAAAATATTGTTCACTTTAGGAACACCCTAACATAAGACCATTTTTTGTTGTTGTTGGACCACACTCGGTGACGCTCAGGGGTTACTCCTGGTATGCGCTCAAAAGTCGCTCCTGGGTTGGGGGACCATATGCGATGCCAGGGGATTGAATCCGCGGTCCATCCTAGGCTAGCGCAGGCAAGGCAGGCACCTTACCTCTAGCGCCACCATGCCGGCCCCACATAAGACCATTTTTAAAAAGGCAAAATATTTATAGAATCTGAAGAGAAGCCAGAGTATCATAAAGCTATTTAATTCTAAATAACTATCTCGAAGAATCATATATATACACATATATATATATATTTAAATTTATCTTTTTTAATTGTTTAAACTACCTTTAGAAATAAAGTTATAAAGTAGCCTCAGTCACATAATTCACCCATTCATTAACCAGTCAGTATTCACTTCTCTCCACAATATACCCAGTTTCCTTCCCACCCTCTAGCCTGCCTCAGTGGCAGACACATAGCATTTTCCATTAGGAACCATTGTTTGCAATACTGTTAGTGGAAGAAAAACACGCATATGATTTTTTTGTTTAGTTTTTTTGGGTCATACCCGGCTGCTCTCAGGGGTTACTCAAGGCTCTGGCTCTGTGTTCAGAAGTCACTCCTGGCAGGCTAGGGGGATCATATGGGATTTTGGGATTCGAACTGGGGTCCGTCCTGTGTTGGCCGTGTGCAAGGCAAATGCCTTACCGCTGTGCTATCACTCCAGTCCACCAAGCATACAATTTTACTCCCTTTTAGAAACCATTTCCTGGCCAGAGTAATCAAGTTTTCACTAGGATTGTAATAGTGGTCTCCGTCTGTAAACATCCTCCTCACTTTGTGACAAGGTTTCTATTAAGGCCTGATTCTCCTGATCTTCATTTGTATTCTCTTTGATTATTATTCTCCTTTGTGTATTTGTATCCCACAAAATCTTTAGGAAGCTTTCCTGCTAGATAACTATCAACTCTGTGGGCTCATGTGCAAGCATATGGCAACTGGCTTCGAGTAACATTTCATTGACAACCACATTTCAGAAAAGTTGAGTAAATAAAAGAACAAATAATCTTCACACCTATTATTCAAATATGACACACAATTCCCCCCCCTTTTTTTTTTTTATCAGTGCTCACCTACAACCTTATATAAGAAAGGGGTTCTTGAAAAGATAGTTCCAGATTAATGAGAATAGCACCATAAATTATTTCTAATGTTTTGCCACTTAGAATATAATCTTAATTAAAGTCAGCCTATCGAGTAGCTGGTGAAAGAAAGTGTATGCTGCAAGTGGCTTCTGTCTTGCAGCGCCAGTGGGATTTCAGTGAATCCACTTCAGGGAGAGTGAGTTGCCCTGGCGAGCATACTGAAAATTATTGAAAAAAAAAAATTGAAAACCACACACGAAGTATGGGAACTCAAGTCTGATGAGTGTGCGACAAGTTTAATTTTTTGAGCAGGGAAATTTATAGGAGTAAAACTAGCCATGGGTAAAGAATAATTATAATCACAAAGCATAGTACAACAGTAACAATACCTAAACTATGGGTGTGACTGTAAAATGTCTAGATTTCAAAGGAGATGGTTACAACTCAAGGCAACTTTTTGCAAGCTTACTTTAAATGCAAAATTAGGATAAGGAAGGAGTAGAAAATATCTAGGAACTTTATCTTTACTGGACTGGATTCTATTGTTTTAGAGGTTAAGTAAAGGGAGGAGCCAAATCCCTAAAAATGAGTTTCCCTATTTCTAAAGGAGGGTCAATAATCAATAGCCAGGATCTGCATTCTGGTTACACCCTTAATTATCAGAAAATGCAGCAGCAAGGACATATTTGAACAAGAGAAAAAAGTATTGTCTTTACTTTTAGGGTTGGCTATTATCCAGAAAAGGGGTTCTCAAATAATCTTTGGTGCTGGAATTTCTGAGCCAAATTGTTTGATAGAGGCCATAATTTTGCCTGATATTTACAAAGGAGAGAAGCTAAATAATGACCGAAAATGTAATGCCAAGCATCTCTTCGGAAATTCCTCAACCATCCAAGCAGAGGAAAAAGGCATCCACAGAGGGCCTTTTGAGGAACCCCGTGGGGGTAATTTCAGTTCTCCCCACCAGGAAAATCTGAGGATACATCTGGTGGGCTGAGTTTCCCTAAAAGTTTACGTATGCATGGCAAGAATACATGTGAATGGATAAGATTTTATTTTCTGACTAGAGAGAAGTGACTGACACTTAAGAGTGAAATGTGAAGGATGAAGAAACAAATTTAAGGAGACTAAAATAGATAGTTACAAATGGATATTACAACCAATAACAGTTGCATCAGGAACTAGAGAACAGTACAAGACATTATATTTAAAGAAATTAGTACACAGGTAATCTGAGAAGCTCTGGCAATATATGTTTTTGTTGCTGTTTTTTTTGTTTTGTTTAGTTTTGTGTTTTTTTTTTTTTTTTTTTTATAATATCACTCCCTTTGGAGGAAATTCCTAGCAGGGAGAGTAACACAGATTACAAGGACCTAATGACATAGCCGATTACTGAAACAGGCAGAACATTGCCATTACCATTAGTTATGTTTTTACTGAAAACACTTAAACATCAGTGAAAAAAATAATGGCCGGAGCAATGAACAGGGAAGTGACTATAGATAGCAGTGAATAGGACACTGACTGCACACAGCAGACCTTGGTTCACTCCTTATTATCCTATATGGTCCCCTGAACCCACCAGGACTAATTCCTGGGTGCAGAGTCAGAAGCCCTGTACAACACCAATGTGGCCCACCTAAAAATAAACAAATAAACTAGTAAACATGAAAGTCTATTATCATATCATGAAAATGTATATTAAAATATGAACAATAGATGTGAAAAATGTATTACCATTTACTTCCAAAAGTATTTTAGGACATTTTCAAATTTTATTTATACACATTTATATACACATATTTATTTATACATGATTTACACAAATTGGCTATAGTGCTTGATTCATCAAATAAAACAGCTTTATTTATTTGTAAATCTACATGCAATAAATGTAAATTTATCACGGCTTTTTATTTTCAAATTCTCATCTTTTATCATACACAAAAGCTACATTTGCCATTTATCTTTGAAAATAGACTTCTTAAATAAATAACATAATATAAAAATCCCAACATTATTATTCATAAAAATATAATAAAATCCATTAAACATATTTGGACCTAAAAATGAACGTTTATGACAAAATAGCACCATAGAAGAAAAAACATTGGCATAATCCTGATCCTAATATCAACATATCCTATAAACCAGTAGAAATGAAACAGCAGGTTAGAAAAAAAATACAAAAACACAGATTAATGGAACACAATTGAAAACCCAGAAATAATACCACACAATTATGCAAAACTAATTTATAAACATGGAACCAACACTATCAATGGGGAAAAAAACATATCATTAACACATAATTTTGAATGAGACATGAGAAAGATACATATGAAAATCACAAATATTTATAATTTTTTCAGCTTGTGGCCAGATATATAATAATACAGTTTTTAAATAAAAGTACAAAAATTATTTATAAAGGAGTCACATATGCAAAAAAAGTGATGGTGGGAGAGCAGGAAGTTTCATGACAATAAAAAAAACACTATAAAATAGCATTTACATGAACACATACATTCATAAAGAACTGAAAATTTATTTAGATGTAAGACCCAAGATTATTAAATACACAGAAATAGACACAGGTGATAAAACCCTGGCTTTAGCACTGTATTTGTGAGCTTCACTATAATAGTAAGAGTAATAAAAACAGCTGGACCAATGGGTAATTGCATCAACATATAAAGAAGATTAATTATTATCTTACTAAAGGCTGAATGAATATATTTAATAGGAAGTAATATCCAAAAAATATAATGTATTCGTAAAACTCATAAATAAAGCACAAGAATGCCAAGAATGTTTTTGGTAGATACTTATTCAGAGAAAATATATAGAAACTTGACCAGAAGCCACATAAAATGTATTTAATGAAACTGAAAAAACAAGAACACTTCCACATAGTTTTTTTATGAAGCTAACATTACTTTGAAACCAAAACCAGATAGATATGCTGCCAAAAAAGAAAATTACAGAACAATGTCCCAATCCAAAGATCCTCAACAATATTCTGGCAAATAGGATACAACGCCTCATCAAGAAGGTCATTCACCATGACCAAGCAGGTTATATTCTAGAAATGCAAGGATGGTTTAACATTCATATATCAATCAAAATAATATACTATATTACAGATGCAAAGAAAGCATTTTATAAGGTCCAACACCTCTTTTTGATTAAAAAAAAAACTCTCGTCAAGATGGGAATAAAAGGAACTTTTCTCAATATAGTCAAAGATATCTACCACAAGCCAATGACAAATATTTTTAATGGAGATAAACAAAAAGTCTTTCCTCTAAAATCTAGTACAAGAGAAGGCTGTACTCTCTCACCACTTCTATTCAACATAGTACTGGAAGTACTTGTCATAGCAATTAGGCAAATAAAAGATATCAAGAACATCCAGATAGGAAAGGAAGAAATAAAGCTCATTAGGCAAATAAAAGATATCAAGAACATCCAGATAGGAAGGGAAGAAATAAAGCTCTCACTATTTGCAGATGACATGACACTATATTTAGAAAACACTAAAGACTTTACCAAAAAGCTTCTATAAACTATAGATTCATACAGCAAAGTTCCAGGCTACAAAATCAATATGCAAAAATAAATGACCTTCTTATACATCAAACGAGAAGAAATGGACATTAAATAAACTAATGCATTCACATTAATATCACACTAATCTTGGAGTCAACTAAACTAAAGAGGTGAAGGACCTATACAAAGAAAATTACAAAAGCCTGGTTCAAGAAATAAAAGAGGGCACAAGGAAATGGAGACACATACCCTACTCATAGATTAGCAGGATTAATATAATTAAAATGGCAATACTCCCCAAAGCATTGTACAGATTTAATTAAATCCCCCTAAAGATACTCATGCCATTCTTCAAAGAAGTGGATCAAACACTCCTGAATTTCATTAGAAACAATAAACACCAACGAAGACCTAAAGCAATCCTTGGGAAAAGGAATATGGGAGGCATTGCTCCCTCCAATTTTAAATTATATTACAAAGCAGTAGTTATTAAAACAGCATGGTATTGGAATAAAGACAGATCCTCAGATCAGTGGAATATTTTGAGTATTCAGAAAATATACAGACATACAAACAGTTAATTTTTGATAAAGAAGAAAGAATTCCAAAATGGAGCAAAAGAAGCCTCTTCAATAAGTGGTGTTGGCACAACTGGTTAGCCACTTGCAAAAAAGTGAACTCAGATTCCCATCTAACACCATGCACAAGGTTTTAAGCCAAATGAATTAAAGACCTTGATATCAGACCCAAACTCATAGGTATGTAGAAAAACATATAGGTTAAAAAACTCCATGACATTGAGATTAAAAGTATCTTCAAGGAGGAAACAGCACTCTTCAAAGAAATGGAAGCCAAATTAAACAGATGAGAGTATATTAAGCTGAGAAGATTCTGCACCTTAAAGAGAATAGTGCTGAGGATACAAAAGCCACAAGCCAGACTCTGGACACAACCAAGTTGCCCTTCAACAGATGAATGGCTAAAGAAACTGTGATACATATACATAATGGAATATTATGCAGCCATTAGGAGAGATAAAATCATAAAATTTTCTTATACATGGATGTACATGGAATCTATTATACTGAGTGAAATAAGTCAGAGGGAGAGAGATAGACACAGAATAGTGTCACTCATCTATGGGTATTAAGAAATTAAGGACAATATTGTAATAATGTCAAGAGACAAATGAGATGGGTCTGGAAGGACCAGCTCACAATATGAAGCTCACCACAAAGAGTGATGAGTGCAGTTAGAGAAATAACTACACTAACAACTATCATGTCAATGATAATGAGTGAGAGAAATAGAATTCCTGTCTTGAATATAGGTAGGGGTGGGTGAGGAGGGAGGGAAATATTCGTGGTGGGAATGTTGTACTCATTAAGGGGGGGTGTTCTGTTTATGATTGAAACCCAACTACAATCATGCTAGTAATGTAATTATGGTGCTTAAGTAAAGATTTTATCTAAAAATAAATAATAAAATTTAATATCTTATTATCAGGAAAATGCAAAAAATATAAGCAAATCAAATAAACAAAGAAAAGCAACAATGCAAATATAAAAACAAAAACTTCACACCTCTGAGAATGACCATTGTCCAAAATACAAGAAACACTAGAGATCATGTGAAGATAAGAGATTCATGTACTATTAGCAGTAATTATTTACTTATAATAGAGCACTTCTAATAGCTCTCCAAAAATAAAAATAGAAGTTATCTAATATATAGTTATCCTACTTCTATATTTAGTCAAAAGTACAGAAACACATTGAACTAACAAATTAATGTTTAAGTGTTAGAGTGCCTGTCCATCATGCCAGTAGTCCTGAGTCTACGTCCTACCACCAAAATCATTCTTAGATGATTTTTCTTAGATCTTATTATATGCATTGTTGATTGACATCACTAAACTTCTGGATGTAGCTCCAAATTTTCAAAGAAAGTACAGAAAAGACATTTATAATACAAATTTACACTGATGTGTGGGTTATTTGTTTTTGTTTTGTTTTGCTTTGCTTTTTCATTTTTTGCTTTTGAACCACACCCAGAAGTGCTCATGTTTTTCCTAACTCTGCACTTATGAATTAGTCTTTGTGATGCTCAGGATTCTCTTTGTATGTGGTGCCAGAGATGGAATTCAGGTTGGCCGCAATTAGGCAAGCACCGTACATGCTGTAGTATCTCTCTGGCTCCAGCACCATTCTGTATTTATTTATCATTTATGTAATCATAAGTAGAAATGATGTATGCACATTAACAGGAAAATGAATAATGAAGATCAGTTATTTATTCACAGTGTAATACCATTTAGTTCAATAAAATGAAATTCTATTAATTACAAGATGGAGTTGTCTAAGAAGTATTATGCATAATGAAAAATGTCAGAAAATCACAACATGTGATTTCACTTATAAATAATCTATATAGAGAATAAAAAGATAAAATAAACAAAACAAAAATAATTTTTTTATTTTTGAGTATTAAGTAATGGCCTAATGGCTACCAGAAGAGAACAGAAGACAGGTAAATCAAATTTGAAACAAACTTTATCTGCGATAAAAAAAAAACAGAAATAGATTTTTATTAATAAATTCGGGGTTATTCTGATAAACTCAATAGTATGTAAAGGTATTTTTATTTTTAATGATAATACTTGAAATATTTATTTCAAGCTCACCCAGGTTAAATCCCTGGCACTCCCTGTGGTCCCCCAAGTCCCACCAGTAGCGATAATGCCTGAGCACAGGAATGAATAATACCGTCCAAAATCTAAAATATTTATAACAAATTTATTGCTTATATGTGTTAAAATATTGAAAAATAAATATTCAAACATATCATTTTAAAATAACAAAGTCTAGGGACTGGAGCAGTGGTGCAAAAGATAGGACATTTGCCTTGCACACACTAACCTAGGATGGACCATGGTTCTAAACCCAGCTTCCCATATAGTTCCCTAAGCCAGGAATGATTTCTGAATGCATAGCCAGGAGTAACCCCTGAGTATCACCAAAAAAGAAAACAAGGTCTAAACTACCTTCAACTACTAAACTACTACTACGTTGATATTTTGTTTATTTGTTTGTTTTTGGGGGCACACCCAATGACACTCAGGGGTTACTTCTGGCTCTGTGCTCAGAAATCGCTCCTGGCTTGGGGTACCATATAAGATGCCGGGGGATAGAACTTCGATCCATCCTAGGCTAACACAGGCAAGGCAGACTCCTTACCACTTGTGCCACCGTTCCTTGCCCTGCCTTAATTTTATTTTAAAGGAATACATTTGAGCATGCTTATAAACACAGATGCCATATTTGTACCAGGCCAGCTCCACAAACTTTTTACTCAAAAATATTTATATCAACTCATAAAAAATCATGGGTACACCAGCCATGTAGCAGAAAGCTGATAATCTCAAGAGGAAAGGGCAAGGCCAACCCCCCAACCTACTGAAGGCATACCTGCTACATTCATCACCCAGAATCAACACTTTGCATATAGCCATGCCACTCATTACTCTACAATTCTCTTCAGAGAAACCAATTTGACCAAATTTCAGGTACTCCTATTTTGGGGCTGATATCATCAGTTCTTTTTGGGGTACACAGTGGTCAGTCCCTTCTCTATTCTAATTGTGCAGCTCTTATATTTGTGGCAACTTCCAACTATGGACTAGTCTTCCTGATTCTCATCTTTATTGCCTCTGGATCTTATTACTATACAATCTTTTCTATAGCCTACAAATGAGTGATAACTATTTATGTCTATACCTCTCCTTCTGACTAACCTAATCATTGAAAGCAAACTTTGTTTCTTTAAAAGAAAATAAACAAGATCAATAAATCACTAGCAAGGCTCACAATTAAAGAGAGAGAAACTTAATCAACAGAACAGAAATGAAAAGGTGATATTACTACAGATACTACATAAATACAAAGTGTAGAGGTTACTTTGAGAAGATTTGTCACAAAAAAAACTGATATTTTTTACTAAGCATAATACTTTATAGATAATTGTACCCAACTTTTCTTCTTTTCTTAAGCCTCAAAAAGAAGAGAAGTTGGATGAAATGGATAAATTCTTGAACTCCTATAATATTCCAAAGTTCAACCAAGATGATTTGAAATACTTGTATAGAGCTATCATGATTGAAGAAATTGAAACAACAACAAATTATTCACAAAAAAAAAAAAAAAAGCCTACGTCCAGGTGAATTCACTAGTGAATTTTTTCAAAGCTTTAAGGATGACCAACTGCCAATCCTTTTCAAGCTTTTCCAGGAAATTGAAGAAATAGAAACACTCCTAAAACAATCCTAAAATTTTATGTAATAATACATGTCCATGAATCGCTGAAATAATGCTTGGGGAAAATATGATGAAATGAATACTTTCCGTAGGCTTTGAGATTTTTTAATTGAAGCAAAGTAATTTTTGTGGAAAGAAATTTACTTAGATAAATATGAGGAAAACTGTGAGAGAAAGAGAAAAGAGAGAGAAAGAGAGAGAGAGAAGGCAACCAAGCACTGGTTTCTCAAGAGTGAAATAATCATTTTTAGTGAAGGTTAAAACAATTTCTTTAAATTGTTTGAAGTTATCTTAATTCATAAAATTTAATCTAAAAGTTCTCACAGGAAAAGTCTTGGACTGTTGATGGTCATTTCATATTCTTATCAGGGCCTTTAGATTCATTTGTACTTTGTTATTTTTCCCCTGTGGATTCCAACCAGTTAATCTTCATGTAACTAAGACATTTCTGTCTTAAAATTCATACTTACTGAAATAACTGAAGCATTTTTTAACTTTTTATTAGTTTATTTACTCAAAGTTGGTTTTTTTTATTTGCTTTTGGGTCACACCTGGTGGCCCTCAGGATTTACTCTTGGCTCAGCCCTCAGAAATTTCTCCTGACAGACACGGGGACCATATTGGATGCTAGGATTCGAATCACCATCCATCCTAGATCGGCTGCGTGCAAGGCAAACACCTTTTTATTTCTGTTCTATTGATTAAGTTTCTCTCTCTTTAATTGTGAGTCTTGCTAGTGATTTATTGATCTTGTTTATTTTTTTAAAGAACCAAAGTTTGCTTTCAATGATCAGGTATCTCTCTGGCTATCTCTGCCATCTCTCTGGTCTCCAATTTGAGTTACTGTTTATTCTGCTATATATTGACTTCTTACAAGACAATCCTGGAGAAACTTACTTTATAAGTTATAACAAATAGTAAATTGAGTAGGAAAGAAAAATATGCCCTCTTAGATTATAAATGGTGACTATATAGTTAGTTATACATTACACATATTAAAGTATACATAAAAGACTATGAACAGTAAGTTTGGATAAACAGTAGGATTTGTTTTAATTTCTATAAATTTTCACTTCAATTTTCCAAATTACAGACACAAATATAATATCTGATTATAATTTTAGAAACAGAAAAATTAGAGAAATGTTTTGAAAATAATTATAGTTTATTATGAACTATTATCATTTTTGTTCTTCCCAATATACTTTTAAATTATATTTTTATCATTACCTTGCCTTTTAATACTATTGATATACATATTTTTCCAATATATGTTCTATAATACATCTCTTTTCTTTTTTCCAGTTAAAATTACTTGTAATCTTAAAAAATATTCAGTCTTCCTATATGGTTTGTAGTGTAGCTTATTTTTAGATAGTTAGATAGATGATAGATAGATAGAAAGATAGAAAGGTGATAGATTCACATGAATCTCATGCACAGATTCTGGTAAACTGCATATAGTTCTGCTATTCATTGTGCAAGAAATCTTGAAAGCTTGTAAGTCTGAAATCTGTTCTCTGCATGACTACTCCTCACACTGCCATATTGCCATATTGCTACATCGTCCATCCATATTATCCTTGCTCAGCACTTGGTTCTTCAAAGTTGGGCATTACTCAAGATGAAAATAAGTTTGTTAAGTTCCTTCCTTTCAATCTTCCTTTATTTCCTAGTCGCTTCCAAATTGTCTGGCTTTTTCAAGTGACACTACTCTATACAAGCTGTTCTATACTCTTCTGTCTGATGACAAGCATTGCATGTCTTCTTTGCTTTCACTGTATCAAATGACATTTACTCTTGCATGTCTTTTCCTATCTTCAGACTTTAATCTAAAGCCAACCCAAAGTTAATTCTGGCTTCTTGGAAACAAAACAGCTCTAAAGTACCCTATTTTACTGCCAAATATGACCCCCTGAGTTGAGTTATTCCCTGCAGTCCTTTTGTTACCCTATTCCATCTGCTTCAGTGCCTATTGCTTGCCTCATAATATTGCACTATAAAAACTTTTCACTTCTAGACATCATGATTTTATTTCCCTTTGCTTTCACACTGCACAAATTCATGAATCTTGCATTCTTTGAGAGTAAAATAAATGGTTTTCAAGCATCTCAAAACATGTTGGTATGGTATTTTTCAAGTTGTATAGCTTTATATTCTTAAATATATGAAAGTTTATACAGCAGTAAATTAATCATCAATATCAATATCATATTATTTTACATTCCAGAGTTAAAAAATTAATTAAATGAATTTCATGCTGCCATACACCTATATAGTCGTTTTGGTTTTCAACTTCCCAACAGAAATCTTCCTGAGTAAATATTTCAATGAAAATAGCTTTCATTGAATGCAAATATATTCTTGCAGACAAAACAGTGTCTTAATTTTATTCAGTTTTGTTTGCTATACAAGTACTTTCAATATAAACTCTGAGAAATAATATATCAATAAAACAAAGAAAATAGTCCCCCTAACTTAATCCAGACTTAGAATTTAAATGATGTGAGTAATCTTTAGCATTATGTAATTATTTGTGATTTGGGAATCGGAAAAAATTGCTAAAAATTGCCATCTTGTGGATATTAGACACTGGGGGCAAGCAGATAAATATGATTTTATTATCTTATAGTCTTGGAAGGTGGGAGGTGGGTATCTGGATGTGCTTAGAGTTTACTCCTAGATGTCAGGGAATAAACTTCATTTTGTTGGATAAAGTCAAGTGCCATTCTGACCACTGTTTACCTATCTGGTATTATTTTGATAATAGCACAAATTATCTGCACACGATTGATTTATTTTAATCTAGAGAGCATAAAAGTATTTCACAAAAAATACAACTACACAATTGGAATATCTAATATTTTGTAAAGTTTTTATATTAGAGGCTTAATTCTTAAAGCAGTCTTTTTTGCATTAGACAAATTGCCTCTTGGGGCCAAAGTAATTGTAAAACAATTCTTGCCTTGCAAGCAGCCTACTCCAGTTAGATTCCTGGTATTCCATAGGGTCTCCTGAGCAGTCATGAGTGATTCCTGAGTGTAGAGGAGTAATGTTTTGATTCCTAAAAATCAAAGTATTGTAAATTCATGGATACTATATTCTAACTTCCGCAAAAAAATATGTATTTTCCGTTTTTGAAAGTTAATTTAGGAAAAGTGGTCAAATACCAAAATGTGAAAACATTCATAAAATGTACCTTGCCTGAAGCATAATCAATAGTCAGAAACAACTAGCTTCCCTAGTTTTCATTTGCTTTATAGATTATGACTGCAATACTATCTTAATACTAACGTGATAAAGAGGGCAAGTATCAGGGTGATTCTGAAGGAAAAAGGCATATTGTAAGAAAGAAATGGAAAACTTAATTTATATATTATAACTGAAGATGGTTCCTGATTTTTAAGTTATAAATGTTCAATGTGTTTATTTTTTTATGCTTGCTAGAATTAATAAAATATTAAGTTTTATTCTTATAATTCTTTTGTTTTTGCAATAATTAAAAAATAGATTGCTTTACAATCTCTCCAGCCACGAAGGTAAATGTTGATTAGATTTGACACTCGGAAAATACTTAAACAAACATATATAGAATGAGTAAAAGTATAAACATATGAAACTTATAGTGGTTAATATCCCAAATTGATCCTTAACAACTTTGTCTTTAGGTGCAGATTATCCTATTGGGATGCATTAATTAATGACAGTCATAGAAAGTTGATTGAAGCCATTATGCTTTTTTAGCACACCCACTTTCTAAGTAAGTGAACTGAGGTATAAATTATTTAACCAGAGTATTTTAAATAGTAAGTAAAAAAAGATATTAAGTGATTAAAGTGTTTGGGTAATCAGGAAATATCTATAGAAAAGAATCGCTGTAGTGTTTCAAGGAGAAAGAAGCTTTCTCATTGGAGCAAATACCCCTGTATCAGCAAAGCATAAGGTCACAAGAACTAGAATTAAAAAAAAATAGTGTGTCTAGGAATAATAATAGGTGTTCTATTTCTTGTTTGATATTGAAATTAAGACAATCTGAAATAAAGATGACATAAAATTTAGAGCATCTAAAATAAGACTATATTTATTTCATAATATCTAATATTTATCTAAGAGTAGACAAATCTCACTTAGAGCAATCTACTTTTATTTGTAACTAAACTAGTTTTGCTAATATCTTAAAGAATATTTGTGCCTGTTCGTCCATTCATAAAAAAAATATTAGAATGTGACTTTAAACATTCTAATGTCTTCATCTGGTTTAATAAAGTTCTACTGGCCTAAAATGACCAAATACATTAAACACATAAAACACTTTTACCTCATGTATTTGTGAATAATTTTCTAATTATTGTTTTAATATTTTACATATATTTCAGCTTATATTGCCCATAATTATCTTTTTTACTTTAGTAATTTGTAATTGTCTGTTTCAATTGTTATCTAAAAGATTGGATAAAATTTTAAATAAATTTTATTATATTCAGTCAGTAGTAATAATATATTATTTTATTTCTAATGATTTATTAATGCTTTATTAAGCAAACTATATTTTTGCTATTTTTATTCATATTTTTAGTTTTTAACTAACAAACTTTAATTTTGTTTTTTTTTTTTGCCACACTCATATTGGCCTTGGTTTAATCCTGGTTATGCATTCAAAGATAACTACTGGCAATTTTGAAGTTCATATAGGAAGCTGGTGATCAAACCCAGTTTGACTGGATGCAAGACAAATACCTACTAAACTATATTTCCTTCCTATATTTTTAAAGTTTACATTTTTAGAGAAAATTTTGGACTTCATTAATTTTGTCTATAATGTTAATCTTTTTCTCTCAAATTTATTAATGTTTCTATATCTTCACAATTTAAATTATTCTTTAACAAATACCTTAAGGTAGAATGTTAAGTTATGGCTGAGCTTTTTTTTATTTTAATTTGTACATTCATTAAGATATCTAATATTTAGAGACATTTTTATGATATTTTACTCATATTTAGTTTGTGATAATATGCCCATTTTATCAAGATTATCTGGTTTAACAAAGAACAATTGTGCATAATAAGTTGGACTTTTGTTCTTGAGAAGTTTCTTAATTACTGTTTCAATTTCCTTACTTATGATTGGACTGTGTAGGCTTTCTTCTTCCTTCTCCTCCAGTTTTGGGTGATTATATATCTTCAGAAATATGTCCATTTCATCCAGGCTCTCTGGCTTAAAAGAGTACAATTGTGCATAATAATCTCTCATGATGTCTTGGATTTCTTGTGGTTCTGTTGTAACCGCTCCCCTTGCATTTCTGATCTGATTTATTTGAAAAATTTCCCTTTTTTTCTTGTGAGTGCTGCCAATGGTTTGTCTATTTTGTTTATTTAAAAAAATCAGTTCTTGGTTTCATCAATTATTTGTTGTTTTCCTTGTTTCTATATTGTTGATTTATACTCTATTTTATTATTTTTGTTCTCTTTGTGTTTTGGTTTCTTTATTGTTTATTTTTAATATATTTAAGGTGTGCCTTTATTTTTTTGTCATTTTCTTCTTTCCTTATGTACTCCTGTATTGTTATGAGTTTCCACTTAATTACTGCTTTTGCTGTGTCCATAGACTTCTATAATTTATTTATTCATTATTATTAGCCTCAAGGATTCTCTTTCATGTTAAAGTTTCTCCTCATCTTCTCTATACAATCAATCTTGATCTCCGTGACAGTGATCTGTTAGGGTGCTTGGTATATTTCTTATATTTATAAATTTATGTAAGTTAGACTTGTGTCTTAAATTGTGGTCTATTCTAGAAAAGGTTCTATGTGCAGTTGAGAAGAATGTGTATGTTTCTAATGTTATCAAAATATAAATTATATCTAGTAGTTTATCTGATCATATGCTATAAAGGTAGAATTAACAATAAAATGATATCTGAGGAAAATTTGATCATTTGGAAACCTCATAGCATATTTGAAATGAACAAAGAATAAACAAAGATTAAAGAATAAATTAAAAAGCAAAGAAAAAGATTTCTGGAAACAATGCAATGGATCTCACTTTGATTCTCGATGCCTCTTGAGGTCCCTGGATATTTACCAGTAGTGATCATTTAGATCACTTAGATCAGAGTCAAAAGTAGTACCTGACCACCACTGGTTATGACCCAAAATAGGGGTAAAAAAACCTAAAACAAATAAGGCTTAAGACACAGCTGTAAGAAAATATAGGACACATCATAAGTTTTAATAAGAAGGAATTTCACATTAATGCAAGTTTATAACAAAAGTCTCAAAAAAAATCTAACATCACAATTTGAGAAATTAGAAAAAGAAAAAACAATGATGCCCATAGTAATTGGAAGGAAGGAAATAAATTGAAAAAGTGTAAATTAAAAACAGAAAGTAAAACTTTGCATATACATAAAGGTATAATTTATTTTCTTATTAGAAGATAATACAGGTGAAAACTCAATAATTAAATAATTTTAATTAGCAATAATAGAAAGTATATTAGAAAAGATATTTAGAATATATGAGATTAATATTAACAAAGCTGTGCTACTACATTGGTGATCATATACACATTTTTTTACAATCATACATCTCCCCAAGATGTATCCCAAGATGTATGAACCAGGAGGAAGAGAAACATGACCACACTTAATACCAGTAAATAAATCGTAACACTAACAAAAACACCTCTTCAAAGCAAAAGCCCATGTCCACATGGGTTTGTTGAAGTAGCAGTTAGTTCAACTTCAAAGAGAAACTTGCCAATCCTTCAAAATCTTCAAGTTACTGAAGAAAATCCTCTAAATTGTTTCTATGAGGTCATTAAACTGAAACTAAATCAGACAATGTTATAACTAAAAAACTATATGTCATTAGTCATAATGAATGTAGATTCAAACACATGCAACAATATTTTAGCAAAGCAAACCAAATAATACATTAAAAGTTTTATATAACATTAAGTGTAATTTTTTTGCATGGGTGAAAGAATGGCTTAATATACACATATTGAAGCAATAGAATTAAAAATCTTACATTTATGTCAACATTTAAAGAAGAATGTTTAGACAAAATTCAATAATCATTTATGATAGAAACACTAAATTGGGATAAAATGAGTTGGTCTCAATATACTCAATCCCATATAAAAACACAGATAAAATCATACTCAGAAGCAAAGACACAAATTTGAAAAGATGCCCAATGATGTGAACCCTTAGTCTAACAGCAGAATTGTATACCAAGCAGTAGTCTGAACTGGAGTAATGTGAGACAACGAACTGGCAGAGAGAACCAGATTCAGTGGTGGAGGGTTACTGGTGTTTGGTCATGGAGGAGCACAATTACCCTGCATACCTAAATAATGCACATTCACAGTGTTGCCAAGCATGGCACCTCAATAACTTAAACATTTTTATAAAAAATCTTAATTAAAACCAAAAAAAATCATGTATCTTCTATAATCCTTAGTCTTTTATACTTTATCCTATGTATTATTATATTAAAAATATAAGAAATATATAAAGTTTCTAACCTGACACAAATGTAAATTCCACCTTATCACTTTCTAGATAAAAATTCAATATCTTTGACTTCAATGTACTATTATTTCAAATGGACATCTTCCATAAATTGCTATGAGATTATTAGTGAAAACAAACAGTTATAAGCAATATGTAAATATTATATACACTATCTGTTATAAATATGAACATTATATATCCTATCGGTTTATGTTGTTTCTCTATTTTCATTTCTATAATTTATCATTTACATGTTGTGCAAATTTAACTAGCTTCTCTTTTAATTTTATTTTTTTATTTTAAAGAACCATAATTTACAAATTGATTGTAAAACTTAGGCATATAATATTTAACACCATTTCCATCACCAGTGTCAGCTCCCATCACCAATGTTTCCATATTCCATCATTCCCCTGCCCACTCACCCTCAGCTACCACCTCCACCTATACCCCTACTCCTACCTGCCATTTTGACAGGCACATTACCAAGCATGCTGGTTCCAGCGTACATCTTCTGTTTGCAGTGTTAATACATCTGTGCTATGGGTTTAAACTTTTGCTACTTTCCAAAACACTGGTATTACCGAAACTCAGACTCCTGTTTCCCCATTAAGTACCTTTCTCATTTTCTTATTTCTCACCTTGTTATTTCTGGCTCTGCATTTAGAATTAATTCCTAGCAGTGCTTGGGGAACCAAATGAGATACCAAGAATCGAACCCAGGTTGTTCACATGAAAGGCCAGCATAATGTACTCTCTCTCTCTCCAGTTCTTATCCCAATTTATTTCTAAGTAAAAATGGGTCCTCCCCAAAAAATTATTAATTGCTGAGATTTAAAAAATAGTGATATTTCATTTTTCAAATGCTTTTTATTCTAGATTATGTTATAGGTATATTCATATATATATTTGGGTTTATTAAAAATTGCAGGATGGTCTTCTATCATGTTAATCTAATCTCTTTTTATGTACCATTTTTCTTTAAATTAATTACCTTTATATTTTAAAATATGAACTAATTTTCAGAAGAAATATTCATATATTATATTTGTACATTTATAGTATATGAATTATATAAGCAAAATACCCTTATACAAATTTTATCTTCTTTACTCTGATTAAACTGTTTCTACTAAAATGATAATTTCTTTTTACATAAAAGCAAGTATTTTATCACATCAATCAATGCAGAGAAGGCATTTGACAAAATCCAACACCCTTTCTTGTTAAAGACACTCAGCAAAATAGGGTTAGAAGGAACCTTCCAAAAGATAGTTACAGCTATCTATGAAAAACGTAAAACATTATACTTAATGGCGAGAAACTAGAAGCATTCCCACTAAGGTCAGGAACTAGGCAAGGCTGTCCACTTTCTCCACTCTTATTCAATATAACCTTAGAAGTCCTAGCAATAGCAATCCGACAAGAGAAGGGAATCAAAGGAATCCAAATTTGGAAAGAGGAACACAAACTATCTCTATTTGCAGACTATATGATGATATACATCAAAAACCCTAAAGAGTTCACAGTAAAACTCCTAGAAACAATTAACCAATACAACAAAGTGGCTGGATGCAAAGTCAATACACAAAAGACAGTAGTGTTTCTATATACAAACAACGAAGTCAAGGAGAGAGATATTAAAAATACAATTCCATTTAAAATAGTATCAAAAATATCAGGTACCTAGGAATCAACCTTACAAGGGAAGTGAAAGACCTATATCAGGGAAACTTCAAAACACTTCAGAAAGAAATTGAAGAGGATCTAAAGAAATGGAAGAACATCCCATGCTCATGGATAGGTAGAATTAACATAGTCAAAATGACTATCCTACCCAAACTACTATATAGATTTAATGCAATCCCTATCCAAATTCAGACATCATTCTTTAAAGAAATAGAACAATCAATCACAAAATTCATCTGGAACCACAAAAGACCCAGGATAGCCATACACATACTGAAAAACAAGAAACTGGGTGGCATCTCCTTACCTAACTTGAAACTATACTATAAAGCCATAATAATCAAAACAGCATGGTACTGGAACAAAGACAGGACCTCAGACCAGTGGGTCAGAACAGAATTCCCAGACATAAACCCCCAGATATACAGCCAACTAATATTTGATAAAAGAGGCAAGAACTTGAAATGGAACAAAGAAGCCTATTCAACAAATGGTGTTGTTACAACTGGAAAACCACATGTACAAAAGTGGAAATTGACCCATACCTCACTTCTTATACAAAAGTCAACTCAAAATGGACCAAAGACCTTGAAATAAGACCTGAATCTATAAAGTTTATCGAGAATAAAATAGGAAGAACACTCGAAGACCTATATATCAAAAAGGTCTTCGAGAATGGAGCACCAATGGCAAAAACTTTAGCCTCAAACATAAACAAGTGGGACTACATCAAACTAAAAGGCTTCTGCATGGTGAAAGAAACCTTACTTAATGCAAGAAGACAGTTAACAGAATGGGAAAAATCTTTTCACTCGACATATCAGATCAAGGGCTGATATCTAGAACATACAAAGCACTCAAACAGCTGAGCCCTCAAAACCAAATAAAACCATAAAAAATGGGGAGATAAAATGAATAGACACTTCTCTGAAGAAGACAGAAGGATGGCCAACAAACACATGAAAACATGCTCACCTTCACTCATCATCAGAGAGATCCAAATCAAGACAACAATGAGATACCACCTTACACTAGTGAGGATGGCTCACATCAAAAATAATGAGAACAATCTGTGTTGGCGGGGATGTGGTATGAAAGGAACTCTCATACACTGCTGGTGGGAATGCCCCCTAGTCCAACACCTATGGAGAACAGTCTGGAGAGTGCTCAAAGAACTCAGAATTGAGCTGCCATTTGACCCAGCAACTGCTCTCCTAGGTATATACCCCCAAGTTGGAAGGACATTCATTCCAAAATACGTGTGCACCCCACTATTTATCACAGCACTCAGTATAATAGCCAAGTCTTGGAACCAACCTCGATGTCCAACAACAGATGAATGGATCATTAAGATGTGGTATCTATACACAATAGAATACTACATGGCAGTCAGAAACGATACAATCACAGACTTGCAGCAATGTGGATGGACCAAGAACATGTTATGTTAAACGAAGTAAGTCAGAAGACAAAGAATGATAGCACTATTCTGAAGCACCTAGAACATACATCTTATATACAACTAATACTCAACAATCAAATAACAGGGTTTAATAGGGTAGAAACTCCAAACACTGTAATAGTCAACATATACTCGGGAGTAGTGCCCAAAATACATGAAAAAGGAACAACACAAACTCTTGACTACACATTATACCACAAAGAAGCCAGCAACACCAGAAACAGCAACATAGAACAGGTATGTAATCAGCCTTCCACAACAAAGGCCCACAATAATCCCTTAGAGATCGTATACAGGATCACAGGTAAAGAATACCACGGGAAATCACTGACTTCAATGGAAACATCCCATAACACTATGTTTTAATGCCTTTATCTTACTATATTTAAAATAACCTCTCAGCTTTTCTGTCCACAGGCGTTCTTGGATACAAAGGGTGTACAAACTAAGATGGCAGCTCGGGGCTCAGTCACATGAGATACCATACCTACCTTGCAGTACGAGATGGTCCCGAGAAAACTCTTTAACATACACTTTATCTCTAGGTTATACCTTCTTTTAGGAATTGAAGCATGTGAGTAGTCAGACCACCAAAGCAGCAACTGCGACGTACAGACTTAAACTACAGGCTCTACTCATTGAACACATTCAAGCAAACTAACATTCCCTTGCTATTTTCTTTCTCTTCTCACTACTTTCTTTTTTTATTTTTTTCTTTTCTTTTCTTCTTTTTTCCTTTTCTCTTCTCCCTTTCTTTCTAATGTATTTTCTCTTTCTCCCTTCTTACCCCTTCTATCTACCTTCCCCTATCCCCTTTTGGAAATCCAACTATCCCTTCACTCCTCAATACCATCCAGATCTCCCACCGTATTAAAACTCTTCACCCTCAGTCCCTAATCTATTAGGCAGCAAGATTGACCTCCTACACCAATGAACCAGTACCCAGCACCCAAGCAAGGGACACCCAGTCAAACCCACACCTCATCCCCTGCAATAAAAGGCAGCCAACGCACCAGCGGACTCATGCTGCGTGGCCCACCCTACCAACTCCCCCCAACTTGAAACCGGACTTAGTTCCAAAAGTATCCCCAATGCAAGAACTCTTCCAAGACCTCCCTGCCACAAATCTTTTGCCAATCTGAAGAAGGTCAGGGCGTGTGATGGAAAGGTGCCTGGTAACCCACACACCACAAGAAAAACCCAAAAGACAATGGGAAAACCTGTACTTCCAACATAAGCATAAGACCTGTATTACATCACCTCTTTACCTGCTTTTCCCCAAATGTAAGGTAGTCTTTTGCATCACTTTGGTCCTTTAAGTACTTCATTAATTCATTTTTTTAAATGTCTGTTCTACATATACATATGTGAGCACATACATTTTTATTCCTATTTTTAACTTTTTTGGGCATGTGACCTGTTTCTGTTTTCCTCTCTGTCCACCCCCAAATGCACCGACAATATAATGTAGCACCATTTCTCCCTGCAAAGGCACACTAAAAAAGGGGGAAATCTTACATATAAAAAAGAGCTCTTATCTACTAGAGATAGGAACTCATAGTTGTTTACAATACAGGGATATCTCCTACCTTGAAAATATGTCATGTGGACTCAACTTAGACCTCAGGTGATTAGACACCATCTGTCTAGCCTTGAACCCTGAATCTCAGACATAGAAATGGCACAGTTCTTCACAACAGTTGCAGGAAACAAATCCCATCTGGGACAGCCTTAATACTGCTGGGTCACCAACAAGTGCCAGCTCTAATATGATATCCTGACAACGAGGAAAATGGGAACAACTTGACCTAAGAGCAAGTTATCCTACCTTACCCACTAACGATAAGACAAAATCAGAAGACTTGTCACCCTTTGGTAGGTCCAAAAGCCAAGATCACGATTTATAGATGACTGGCTGCTAGAACCATGACCAGACTGTATATATCTTGGGACCAATAAAAAAGCCCTAGTCTAGGGTTTGAACAATGACCTGCATAATAACCATGATCCCCAGTTCCAAAGGTCTGGCAGAGACAATTGCAACAGAATGGGACTTCTGGAAGCACAAAAAAAGTTGCTAGCTTAGGTGCCATCCTAGGTTCAGTGCAAAGACCAAGACCACCAACCACAGAAGATGGACTAAAATGACACTGAGGGAACAGAACTTCTAGAACCACAAAGACTGACTTCATCATAAGTCTCACTCTTGGACCTTTTCAGATACTGAGATCTCTAGATACAGAGGTCTGATTTTATCACCCAGGACGGAGCAGAAGTCTTCCAAACACCACAAAAGCACGACCTGGAGAGTAAATAATCCTGAACAAAGTCTATAGTTAATCCCATATCTCTTAGGCCAACTGAATTCCTTTACGAATGACCCCAATATTTACTGTGCCAGGGCAGGAGGGAAAAAAAAAAAAGCAAAAATCACAAATCATTGTTTATTTTTTATGTTATTTTTTTATCTTCATTATTATTATTATTATTATTATTATTATTTATTTTTATTTACCTATCTGTTTTTGGTCGATTTCTTTGTTTTGGTGTGGTTATTGAAGTTGTTGTCCCCATTTATACTTTTTTTTTTATTTTATTTTATTTTATTTCTTTTTGTGCTCTGCCATGTTTCTTATTTCAAGACCATGGCTTTGTGTGTGTGTGTGTGTGTGTGTGTGTGTGTGTGTGTGTGTGTGTGTGTGTGTGTGTGTGTGTGGTGCTTATCATTATTGTTGGAGTCCTCACTGGATATTTGACACTTCTTTTTGTACTTGTGGAGTGTTTCACTTTATTTTTCTCCTTCATCTCTCAAACTGATGATGAGAGCCTCTAGAAGGATTCCGCCCATTTTTGGTGTATTAGACTTTTATCCCAGTTTATTAATTTTCTTCTTCAAACAAAACCACATAACTTGAACTATCTAGTCCTGCCTCCCAGTTAGATGGGGAAATATGTGAGGCACCAAGACCAAACAGGTGCAAGACTACTAAGTAGTAGGCTATGTACAGAGGGGACCACATATTCTAGCAGCCCCAGGGGTAAGGGAAGAGGATATGGGAGGTAGGACAAAAACAGAGGTGTAGGGAAGACAAATTGGTGATGGGTATACCCCCTGATTTTATGTAAATATGTACCTAAAATATTATTGTCAACAATATGTAAGCCACTATGATCAAAATAAAAAATATATTAAAAAAGCAAGTATTTTGGAGTCAAAAGCAAGTATTTTTTAAATTTCTTTAACATATATTCTAAAACTTTTCCTTTGACAAAATTTTATCTTTATAGCTTATATCGCTTACTTTGTTTAACAATATGCCTATGTTAATTTTAACTTATAAAACTTTTAGTAACATATAACTGTGAAACTCCCACATATGTTTGTCATAAATTGTGAATTATATAGCACTGAAAATAGGGAATGCTAATATAGCACATGAACATAAAGATTAATAGAAAATTTGAATTTCAAGCTTGAATTTATTTTGACAAAATTGAAGGTGACTATAATATGCATCTTTAAATATTTTCAATATAAATGAAATTGAAAGTATTGCACAGAGAAGATTTGAAGTGAAAATATTTACATGCTGTGTTTGAGTTCAGTGCATATACTATAATATTTTTAGGACTAAAAGCTTAATTTCAAAACCTGAAAATATTTACATGAAGAGGAAATTTTACATGAAAGTACCACTTAAAGTGAAATCAAATAGTAGCCAAAGCCCATGCTATCTCTCTGGCCCTGTTGAACAACTTTCAATGCTGTTTTTTTTACATGATCTTTCCTCAGTGGTATTCTGGAAATTTGTGGAATTCCTGGAACTTTCCAGTGACAAAGGCCTAATGATCCTATGCTCAGCATGGGTTAGGAGTGCTAGGGTTCCACAATGGCCCAGCTAGCATATTTGCATATGCTATTTAGGTGCTCTGCATTTGAAGCTATTGCCTTGAAAATAATTTTAATAATTTAATTTATTTTAATTATGACAAAGTTTTAGTGTCCATGCCATGACTGAAATTTAAGTAATTAAGTAGTAAACAAGTAAATAATGCATGCAAGTAGTTACTGTAAAAAATATGATAAGACAGATTATGGCATGAAAGTTTGATTATAGCATGAAATAATGGTTCCAGGGAATTACACTACAGAGACCCTATTTGTTTACCTTTCATTAATATTTCCAAACAAAGAATATATTATGTAAATGTTGATTAACATGACTTTTCTTTTTAAATTACTACCAAGAAGTCACAATTACCTAAATTTATTCACTAAACTTTTGCTTGTTTATATAGTCAGTCTTACTTCTCTCAGATTCCTAGATTCCATTTGATCTTTAAATCTGAACAATCACTGAAGCATTAAAATATCTCTCCTCATCAGTTCATTCAAAGAATCAGCCAGCCATGTAGGAAACCATTTTGGTGATGCTTTCTTATTTGTGAATTACACATTTACCCACATAGCTTGTCTTCTACCCACATATATTATAGATAGATAGATAAACAAAACAAGCAAAATAAATTCCCATGTACTTAAGACATATCTAAAATAATTATTCATTTATTTTACTTTTAAAATATTTACCTTATTTTAATTTTTTAAAAATCCTCAAACATCCAGGTAAAAATCCTTTTTGCAAAATAATTTAGTACTGGAACATTGTTGAGGGGAAATGTTCACTGGTGAAGGTTGTTGTGCATTGTATGATTGTAATACAATCACGAATAATTTTATCAGTGGGAAAAAAACATAACTGTATTACAGCTTGTATTAGAGCCTTGTAACCATGGTGTATAAATTAAAAATAATTAAGAGTTAAATTTAAAAAAATATGTAAAGTGCCAAGAAAATTTTTTTTTTGGTTTGTCTTTTTTGGGGTTTTCAAACCCATTTGATGCTCAGGGGTTACTCCTGGCTATGTGCTCAGAAATCATTCCTGGCTTGGGGTGGCCATATGGGATGCTGAGAGATTGAATCTAGGCTAGCTTTTTCAAGGCAGACACCTTACTTCTAGCGCCACCACCCCAGCCCTCAAAATTTGTGAATTATTTTATCTCCCATTAGATAAAATTAAACAAGAAATACATTTATTTCTATATAAATGAGAAACAAGTTATTTTAAAAAATAGAAAGAAAAAAGAAAAAAAGAGAAGAAAAATTTTAAAAATTGGAAGAAAAAACTAAATATAATTGCAAGGAAATTTGTAAAATATCACTGTATCTCCAATGAAGTCATTAGGACAATGACAGAAGGTTTAGTAAGCTTTTCATTTGACTTTGTTGTTAACCTCTTTGTTGTCAGCTGTCCATTATGTTATTTATTTTAAAATTTTTATGTAAAGAAAGAAGGAAAGTAGCTTTCCAAGTAATAAAAATTATTTATAGTTTTGGTTATAACACTGTTAAAACATAGGAAATTTATATACAAAGTTACTGCGCTCTTCCCTGAAACCCATATACAAACACCAAAGTGCCCATGATCTTCAAGTAATAGTTTATTCCTCATTCAAACACACCTTTCTCTCCTCGTTTCAGAAATTTATTTTGTAATCTAAGGTAAAGTGTTTATCATTGTTGGATGTTGTCTGTAATTTTGTTTTGTCTTTTTATATACTAGAGGTGAGTGAGATCATACAGTAACTGCCTTTTCTGGTTGATTTTCAGTACCTTGATGTGTTCCTTTCTGTGCATGATATAGAAAACTGAATAGATTCCTGTTTTTCTTCCTGCTGCATATACTAGAATTCCTCTGTAAATATGTCACACATTGTCTTAGCCACTTACCTGTTAGGCAACATTTGTTTCCATACTCTCACTGTTATATTAAATATGCAATTAATAAAATATAAATTTGTCTTTTTAAATTAATGATTTGTGTTGGTGGTAAAAGTCAAAAAGGAGCTTTATGAATAATAAGAGATTTATATTATCACACTCATGAAAAAGCACCATATAAAATATGAAGACTACTGGGCATCCTCCAACAAAAGATAAAGTCTTTTAAACAATATCTATGATTGCAACAGTTAGTCTTGAAAAGGGAAGTCATCACTACCCTGCTCCCACCAATAACTTGTATTACCTTGGTGGATGTCCCACATTTAAGGAAGTAGTCACTACCCCTACCTTCCCCCTCCCTCTTCTTATGGTATATAGGAATGAAAGTAGAATGCCACGTGGTCCTTTGCCCCTGTTCGGTTCTGAACAAGCAGTGAACCCTGGCCGGCCAAAATAAAGAACCCCACTTGAGCTTTTGCCTGAGTGAATGTCTCTTCATTTCTTCACATTGCAGCAGTATCTGGACTACCGAACCTTTCATTGGTGAGCCAGCCAGTAGTCCTTAGTATGCCCGTAGCGGAGTGGTGAATAGATGACTTGGTGGGTTCTAAGCAGTGTGTCTTGTGTTGTTAGTTGTAATTTGATGTGTGTTGGAAATAGAAATAGGGAAATGGTTGTGTGATCAAGGGCTTGAGAGTCTCCACTCGATGTGGTGATGTGGTTTCTGGGTGGAATTAAGAGTCCCCACTCAATGTGGATTCCGAGTTGTAGTGAACTGACAAGTTCAAAAACTATAGATCATGATCCTGGAGAGCCCCCAGGAGCTCGATTCTGTCTCAGCGAGAAGACATTCCCAGGCTGCCGCGGTGAACCCTATTTCTTTTAATTGGAGATCTTTGTCTGTGGTTCTGTGTTCCGTGTTTTCTTTGTCTGATTTAAACCTGGAGGGAAACTGTAAAAAAAAAAAAAAAAGCTACCTCTCCTTGGGCCAAAAAAATTGTTATTCTAGGGACATGGCAGAGGGTGATGGAGATTGTAAACTCCAGATTTCTCAATGGCCGTCGGGGATAAATTTTCCCTGGAGAATTTCTGGACTTTGAATCACCCAACTTTCCTGCCATGCATTAGGGCCAGAAAGAAATGGGGCTAACTGGCCACTTTATAGCTGGAATTAAAAAAAAAAAAAAGAAGAGTGCTTTTTAAACTCTCCAGCCTGAAGGAATTCACCGAGCCCCCAGGGCTGGGCTATTGTTCTTCCCGACTCACCTGGCTGGGAAATGTGGGTGTAGGCAAAGTAATCCCAGTGGGTCTTTTACATATCAAAGAAAAATGTAATGGTTTGGAAGTCAGAAAAAAATATTTTTGAGCATTTAAAATTCTAACTTAAAGGTTTCTTAAAATGAACAATTGGGGGGAAAATGTTGCAGATTATTGTGGTTGGCCTTTTTTTAAACAATATTGTTAACTTTGTGAATGCATGTTGTTGTTAGAGTATCTCAATTCCATGTCAAATTTATCTCACCAAACTTAATGGTGAATTTTAAGGTAGCTTAATGTGAAAATCTTGATGGTACTATATTGTGAATACCTAAAGAAAAAGGAATCAATAAAATATGGTCCTACTAGGTGCAAAAATATTCAGCAAAGTAATTCTAAACTGGCAGCAGACAATTTAAAGCTCTGTTCCTAGGGCCCTAATGCTAAGTTGTAGTCTGAGTTCGGTGCACATGGTGGTTTTTAGCAGCAAAACCACTCCCAAAGGATGAGTGGAGAAGTTAAAAAAAAAAGAGAGAGAGAGAAGAAGGAGCCGGAAGGTAGGGCATTTGCCTTGCATGCAGAAAGGAAAGTGGCTAAATACAAAAAGTTTAAGGATGTGCAAAAGAAATTAAAAATGTGTACTAGGAAAAACCTGTATAATAAAACTTAATGATTATTATTGATATGCCTTTAGGTTAACATAAAAGAAGTGTAAATGTTTTTAAGCATGTTATAGTGTTGTCATGCTATTGAGTGAAGAATGGGGTTGAGAAATCTTATGAACATCTAATGATAATAATAATAATAATAATAATAATAATAATAAAAGCTATTGTTAAGAAAAATAGTCAAGAACTTAAAATCATTAAGTTCAGTTTAAAAGTTTTTAAAAAATTGGTAATTGCTAATTATAAATTCTTTAAAAGTCTAAATCTGCCAGAAACAGTGAGCATTCTTCCTGGTTTTCAGAATTAATTTGTGTAACGTAAATTGCTGGTGCCTTCTGCCTATAAACCGAGGCCAGAAAACTAAGTAAAATTTTATTTTCTATATGGTTAAGTAATATTTGCATTTTCTCTTTTCCTAGAACCTTTCAGTACCATTTTATGTCACGGCATCATGTTGCTTTGCACAAGATACAAGCAGATGGCTTTCCTCTCTGCATGAGGAGTGATCCCCAGGCAGACAGAAGATCATAAACTTAGTGGGGAGGGACCTCAAAGCCCTCTTTCTGAGAAATAATTGGTGTTAAGGGGGTGTGACAAACAGGCACCCTTAAGCATTTTGCTGTAAAGACCGGAAAGATACCGAAATGAATGGCCTGAGTAAGGAATTTGAAGATTTCCTAGAAGATTCTGGAGCAGCACTAACTGACCACAGCCTGTGGATCCTGCTCTCACCCTCCACCCTCAATCTCAAGAGAAAGTGGATTCGAGGTCAGTCTCTTCCAAACCTGAAGAGGAGTGGAACAGATAACCTCTGAAAATTCCTACAGAGGGTGAGATGCCCACGGCCAGCCACAAGATCCTCATGCTGAACTGACCAACTCATCAGCCAAACCTGAGTGACTGTGACATGATAAACCTGCTGTGTCTACAACCTATCCTCAGAAAAGCTCTGTAAGTAATGGGGGTGCCCCAGATGGAGATTTCTCCAACAGTGCTGTATATGTGTAAAGGAAAAAGCCAAGTTATTCAAATACCTGGTAAGGTACAAGGTATAGGTGGAGAGAAAACTATTTTTGTAGCTAATTAAAATTCTAGTGGACCTAACTTAAAACCCACTTCTTTGAAGTGACTTATGTGAAAATGTTCTTACTAGTTGTACTGAACCAGATCATGAACTGTAAATGCAAACGTTAGTCTGGCTAAAGTAACTCAGAACTGTGTTTATTGATAATGCTATGATGCTTTGATTTCTGTTGTTTAATTTGTGCTATCATTACAGACAATAAGGACAGCTGTGCCTTTCAAGTTGTACTATTTACTCTCCAAGGCCTGATAGGGTTAAGTAATATTCCCCTGTATAATTGATCTGATCCTTTTCAGTTGTTAAGACTGCAAAAGTGAACCAGTTAACTGCTCCTTTAGGGAAATATCAGATTTCACCCTATCTAGAGATTGAGACTACAGTCCCTTGCCAGCCTGAAGTAGCTACAGAAAATTGATCTTCGACCACGTTCCCTTTAATGACTTCTAGGGTGATGAAATCTCTAGGAAAAACATGGAGCAAAATGGTCATCAGAAAAAGCTATGAGGGAAATAAGGGGAAAAGAAAGGCCACAGGAATTAATAAGCCAAGTTAACAATTAAAGATAACATTATGCCTATCTATCCCAGAGGTTGAAGCAGGTAGCGAAAATAAACCAACCCTAATATTTAATAAAGATGGGTGGTAAAAGGGAAGGAGCAAAAATTATGCTTCTCTTGGTAATGTTAAAGGTAAGACAATTATTACTAGATATGAGATTTCTTCATCTCTGTCTAACCCAGTGCAGGAAAGGCAACTGAAGTTTAGGGCTCTATTGTTTTCTCTCTACCCCAACAGCCCTTTAAGTTGCAGGATTAAAGAAAGGAACACAGAAACCTCCTTATATTCGTGGTGAAATTCACAGCCTGAACAAGAAGAAAGCCCTGAAGATCTAGCTGAGTCAGCTCATAGGACCAGAACAAAAGGAAGACAGTCCTGGTCTTCCTACAGCAACCATATGGTGCTCCCCCCCACCCCCAGTGCGAATGCTTTCTGAGCCTTGTGATGTTTTCTCTCACCCTTCCACTCCCCTAGCAGCTTGGCTGGCCGCCATTGCTGCCCTACAAAGCCAAATCTGGAAGGAACTCAGACAGGCATATGAACCCGGAGAACTGATGGTGCCTCACCAATTCAAGCCAGGAGACCAGGTCCTGGTGAGACGGCACCACTCACAGACACTAGAGCCTAGATGGAAAGGCCCTTATGTCGTCCTGATCACCTCGACTGCTGTTAAGGTGGACGGCATTGCTTCCTGGGTTCAAGCCTCCCATCTAAAACCTGCCCCTGCTGATCTCAACCATGATGAGTGGAAAGTGGAGCACACTGAGAATCCCCTCAAGATTCGGGTCCGGCAGGCACACTCCAGCCCAGATGCGCCCACTGACTCTGACAATGTTCCTCCTGGCACTTGCTGAGGGAGAACTCGATCAGGCCATACACCCGGATAAACTGGTAAAAAGACTATAAGGAAACCCCTGTGACTGCAGGAGGGGCTATCAACTCAACAGTAGGCTTCTATACACTCAATCAGTAGACTGTGGAACTAGAACTGCTTACCTCCAGTCCTCTACTTCTTCTCATGTGGGGGAAGGGGGAAGCCGGAATGGGTGTGTGTAAAGCAAAACCTCAGCCTTTGCCTCCCTCTTCGGGGAGAAAATGCCCTGCTGTATATGTGGAGCTTAATCAAGTTCACTTCCAGTGCTATAGGGAGTATAGAGAGTGTACCAAAAATAACAAGGCATACTGGTAGCCAAGCTCACCAAGACTTACAAGGGGAGGGGAATAAAAAGTTAATAGCCATTACCCCTATGGAGCCACAAGTTGCATGGCAGAAGTGGGAGACTTGGTCTTTTGGCCCCTAAAGTTGCCCGTTTACATCTCGGATGGGGGGGGCCCAACAGACCAGGAAAGAGAGAAGGAGGCCATAGACTGGGCTACAAAGGAGGTGGAGACCTTAATGCCTAAGTGGCCCTGGCATCCTTCCTTCCAACACTGGATGCCTGCTGAGAAGTTAGATCTGAATACTCAGAACAACCTAGAGGAAACTCACAAACTTCCTAATTTCTCTAACCCTTCTTTAGCTGCTGATTGTTGCTTTGAATGAAGATGGGGGAAAATTGGCCTTTGGCTGTCCCTCTCTGACTAGGTAATCTAACCTTTGCTTCCTTTAGTTGTACTTATGTCAGACCCTTTAAGGTAGTCCTTTTAGCTTTGAATCTTCTGTTTGCTATTCGCATAATGGCACTAAGTCTGTAGACCTGGGTTAGTAGGAGCCGTTCAGTGCTCAGAAGTCCTACCTGTCCCCACCAGCCCAGGGTGCTTACCTCCGGGACTGTTATAAATATGTGGGGGAAATTTGGCTTACTCTCTTTTACCCCAAAACTTGACTGGAATTTGTGCCCCAGCATTAGTACTTCCCAACATTGACATCATCCTGGGGACAGAGCCCATCCCTCTGCCTAGCATAGATCTTTTAGGCGGCATTCGTCTGTCTCGATGAGCTGTGGTGCCCCTCCCCTACTGGTAGGGCTTGGGGTAGCAGGTGGATTAGCCACTGGGGGAGCAGGGCTAGCAATGTCAATAGACTCTCGCAAAAGTTAATTTCAGATGTGGAGATGGTGTATAAATCTATTAATGATCTGCAGGACCAGCTCGACTCTGTGGCTGAAGTGGTATTACAGAACAGGCAAGGGTTAGAAGCTCAGGGGTTACTCCTGGCTACGCACTCAGAAATCGGTCCTGGCTTGGGGACAGCAGGGATCAAACTGTGGTCCGTCCTAGGTTAGCGCATGCAAGGCAAATGCCCTACTGCTTGCACCACCACTCTGACCCAGATAATGCTCACTTCTTGTAGGAAGCAAACCGAGCTGTGAAACTTATGGGTATACTGGCCACACAACAGAAAGCTCAGGAGGACAACCCAGGAGGAGAGAGTGGAACAAGTCCCTACCATGCCAAAACCATGCCTGCTGCCTCCATCACCCAGAATGACTATTTCCCAATAGCTCTGTCTCATCACTGACCTTCGACCCATTATGATTCCCCTTGGAGACACCAATCTAACCAAACTTCATGTATATTAGGTTATGGGATGATGTTACCAGGGCTTTTTGGAGCAAGTATGGTCACCCTTCCCCATAACTTGCTTCTTTCATGAGGCCTGGGAGCTGAGTACACAACCCTAAATGTTTCAGTATCATTAACAGTGCTTTGAATTTCTGAACAACTTCATTTGCTTGATGCTGTCATCCCTATTGGAACAACACACCAATTTAAATGAATGGACAGCTAGCAACAAGAACTTATTTAGCCTTCAATCATTTTATTAATGAATTCATTGGAGATACAATAATTTTTATAAATGTGCTTTCCACTGTACTTCTTTGTTATTTATTTATTTTTAGTTTCTGGGTAATACCCAGCAGTGCTCAGGTATTACTCTGGCTCTGCATTCAGAAATCACTCCTAGCAGACTTGGGAAGCCATATAGGATACTGGGATTCAAACCTTCATCCTGAATAGGCATCGTGCAAGGCAAACACCCTACAAATATGGTGTTTCTTTGGCTTTCTTTCTTGTTTTAAATTTTGTTTCTTCTCTCTTTTTTCCCTATTCTTTTTTAATAACTTTACTCTCACCTATCTGGAATCAGATGTATTGTAGTCAATTATGTCAATTATGTGATGTGTTTTCTTTAAATAAAGTAAAAAATTGATTTTCTTCTACTGTAAGGTCATATTTATATAGAATAATTTGTAGTTGCAAATTAGTAAAAATATATTGCAAAAATATATTAGCAAAAATATTTCATTTTTATTTTTCATCTTTATTTTCCTCATTCTCAGGAAAGCTAGTTGTAACTTGTCTGAGAAAATTATTTGGATTAAGATCATCTAAAATTTATCTGTTTTTCATCTGTACATACTAAAGGTGAAAAATAATTTAATGAGGTTAAATGTACATAGGTAAATATATTTAACTGAGGTAAAATTAAATCTAACGTGTCCTATCATAGAAATAACTAAAAGTCCAAATTAATATATAAAGACAACCAATTTTAATTAAAGAATAAACATTAAAATAACTATTGTGATTATTTTAGTTCAAAAAAATCTTTTCATGAATTTTAAATAAAAATCTATAGGAAACTAATGTGTAAAGTAAAAAAGCAATGTGATAAAAAATTATTTGGATCCTTAGCAATCAATAAAAGAAATATTACATACACAATTGTTCTAAAGTTTAGTTAGTTGTTTCAAATGTTTCAAGAGTCTTTGGTGAGACATTCGGTGAGGAGATAAATCATTGTCAAATCATTTTAGTTTATCCAGGGATGAGAACAAGTCAAATGACTCAGAGTTTTAACTGCTTCGGTCTTTATAAAAAAATCTTGGAAAACTCAAACATTTAAAATAATGACATATCAATTAGAAGTATCCAATTCTATGGGGCCAGAGTGGTGGCAGAGCAGTAGGGTGTTTGCCATGGACGCAGCTGATCTAGGATCGACTGCAGTTAGATCCCCCAGCATCCCACAAGCCAGGAGCAATTTCTGAGCTCATAGCCAGGAGTAACCCCAAAACAAAACAAAACAAAACAAAAAAGTATCCAGAATTCTCTGACAAGCACTTGATGTAGGAGCTGGAGAGATAGATCAGCAGGTACGGTGCTTGCTTTGAATGCAGCATGCCCAGGAAGTACCTCAGTATACAGAATCTTATGCTATCTCCAAAGCACTGGACAAAGTGATTCTAAATGCAGAGCCAGGAGAAAAATACTACAGGGTATGGCCCAAAAGAACAAAAATAAAGTCATTGGAGTTCAATTTATTTTACTCTAGTATAGTTTTTCTTGTGCTTCATAGCGATGTGCAAAGTTTATCTTTTCATAAGTCATATCAATTTTCTTACTCAAAACTAATGCTAGTTTTCTGCTTTGAATTAGAAAATAATGTAAAACTAAAAGGTTACAATATATTGCTAAATATGTTGTGAATATTAAAACTATCCTGTATTTCTATAAAATGTCACCAGTTTATGCTGGAGAAAGAGAAATCAAGTGGTAGAACACTTGTTTAGCATATATGATGCCTTGAGTTTAATCTGTGCTACAATCTGCATGCAACCCATGCATCCTCCCCTAATGGATACTGAACTAATGGAGATTAGTATCAAATGTGACCTATCTTGAGAATTTAAGAAAAATCTTTGAGTAAATATTTATGGTGCTTATGTCAAGTATTATTGTAACAAAAAAAAAAGCTTAGAATTGCAAGAATGCTAATGAAATCAAGTTATACATTACTTCACTGATTCTTCAATCTTAGTTACTGAGCCTGCAACCTTGAGAATAGAACACAAATACTTCAGTTTATTACCTCATTATAATGTTTTGAAATGGAGAATTGTAAGAAGTTTTTAGTTTTGTAAATTATTTGAACCCACAACTTGGTGTCAACTACTCTTTAAACACCTTAAGGAATATAAACAAAACAGTGGCTGTGAATAAAAAATGTCGGAAATACTCACATTGCATTGTCTTATAATGAGAAGCAATGCAATATAATATTCAGTATTTCAAAACCACAAAAAAATTAGAGAAAAAATTGCAGTAGTGATATATTTGAAATTTTATTAGTGATTGTGGAGTGGGTGATCAAAACCAGTTCTCAGAGGCAGGGTTGGTGACACAGCTCACCATTGATTCTCAACCAGACCACTGTTAAATGCAATGATCCTAGAAACCACTGGTTAGGTCTGGCCATTCCTTGGGCCACCTTCATCATGTATGAGAACATCCAGGGAGACAACTGGGGAGAACTCTAGAGTTGAACTAAGTGTTCAGCAAACAAGTGTATGAACTGAAGTTAGGTCAGGGTCATTGTAGGTAAGCACTGGACTGTAATCTCCTTAACTTTGAACTTTTGATCATATAATTTTATTTTACTTAAATTTCCTCTGCCTTCATTTATCCCAATTATTTTTTAAAAAGATCTAGCTTCCATCTCACAAGAACTCTCATTATAATACAAACTACATGCAAATGAGAATATACCCTACACAGAACATATATAGATACATACATATAAATTTCAAGCATATATGTGTATCTGATTCTTTTGTATCTTTAAATTTTTGTTATTATGGAGGGGGACTTTATTTTAGTAATATATATGACATATGAATAAAACTTGTTATAGTCATCTTTATCAGGTTTTCAAATCTTAACATCATCTAAAATAATATTTCCATTGGTCTAAGTTTGCCATCATTATATTAATACTTGTGACACTTGATAATTGTAAATAGCAATGTTGTGATAAAATATATAAAAATTTAATATGTATATTAAAACATAAGTTTTATCATTCTGTAGCACAATATAACTTTTAAACTAAGATTTGTTACTATAATATTTCAGTTGTTCGGTGCTGGAAAGATAGCATGGAGGTGGGGTGTTTGCCTTGATTGCAGAAGGACAGTGGTTTTAATCCTAGCATCTCATATGATCCCCCGAGCCTGCCAGGAGCAATATCTGAGTGTAGAGCCAGGAGTAACACCTGAGTACTGCCGGGTGTGACCCCCCCAAAAAATATAACATCTCATTATTAGTTTGATAATCATTTTTCAAATGATTACTAGATGAGATGAAAATGATTTTGCAAAATTATGTGTGCCATCTCCATTGAGATAATAAAACCATCAAAGTACATGAGTAGAAATATTTAAAGACAATTTTCAGTTGTCCAATACATAGAAGTAATCATTTCAATTTAGTTCTAAGAACTGTTATGCACAATAAAAATAATCTGTATATCACAGCTCACATCTAGAAAAGGATTACTGGAATGAAATAAAGTCAAACAACTTACTCCATTGAGTATTTAAGAGTGTCTATCATTATGCTGATAAAAGGAGGGATAGGGAAAGAAAACCTCTCAGGTATTTCTTAGAATAAACAAGGAGTAGTCACTCCAGTTGTCAGACTGAATGTTTTCCTAAAAAACTTTCATTTATGCTTAGGGACTGACTGTCTTAAATCCTTTTTATTCTATACAGATTATAAATCAAATCTAATATCACTCTTCTTATGAAAAACAAACCTAGAGAGAAAATGGAATTAAATATAGGGAATATTTGTGTTAAATTCTTCAATAAAAGATAACTATATTAAAATTATTTTATGGGTCTTAAGTGTGAATGTTTCACAAGGTATTATATAGAAATATAAGAACTTAAATGAAATTATATATTGTATATTGTGAACATTTGATTAAGGTGTTGTTTGTCTCTGAAAAACGTGATAAAGACAGTATTCATTCTTTATAATTACATCAGATTTCTAGCAGATTCCCATTGGAAAACATGTTTTTGTAATATATTACTGATGGTTTTAAAAATGTATATTAAAAAGCACATAAATGTAAACTTGAATTTTTGTGGTGCTTCTATTCAGTGCCAGGGAGTTAAGGTTTCTCCTACTTGCTTCATTTGGCATGTTTGAGAATTCAGAGCTCAAGGCTGGTGATATAGTATAATTTGGTCCCAAAAGTGACATTGGACATGAACCATCCAATTGTGCATAGAGACCATTTGGGCACATAAACAGTACTTTGGGAAGTCAGGAGAGACTTGGTACAGGGGATCACACTTTGGGCCTAAGTCACACAGAGCATGTGTCAAAACTTTTGCACTTGAGGTTTTTGCATCTTCGACTTGAGTTTTTATCTCAATGAAAATTAACTTTTCCCTCTGAATCTTAGTTTCCTATTGAGATAAAATGCTTTCTTACTTCCAGTTCACTTTATTATTGAGTAGACTATATATAACAAACCTAAGATATTATATTTTCTATTGAGGTGACTGAATGGCAACTGTACTTAATATATTTTGATGTAAAATATATTAGAAATTCTCCCTGCATAATTTAATTGCAATTTTCAATAATGTTATTATAAAGTTATGCATAAATTAATATAAAATTTATAGCACTAAATTATAAATAATAGTTTTAAAAATATATTTGTGCTAGCAATAAACACAAATTTTAAGAAGTTTGTCCTGCATTATATAGACCTTTAGAATTTCTAGCACAATATCTTGTGGGGAGCCTAGCTGATGAAACCTGGGACATAGGACACCTCAGTAATTCCTAATCTGGTCACCCACGTGACCAAAAGGCCCATGCCTTGAGAACAAAGGAAATAGACAAAAATAAAGTAATTCAGAGCAGCCCAATATATCCAGCCAGAAAGAAAAATATAGAGTTTGCCTTTGTGTTAGCAAACATTATTAAGAACTTTGTTTGAATCTTATGCCTTTTAGTAAAACGTGCTCAGGTCTACCTCTGCCCCTCCCTACTACCTGCCCCAATTTATGCTAATGAATGCTTGTAACTGTGATTGGTGTAAAATTTGTAACACCCCTGACAAGTTTCAGCCCTTAAAAGCTGATCCCCCAACAATAAACTTCCCTTTTTGAACAGCATGTGTTGTCTTGAAGGCTTCTTTTACTAATCTCTCTAGTTCTTCTTTACAGGTCGGTTCTGCTCGAGTGAACCCACTAATAACTAGCAACTTTCATCTCCACACCCCCGCGGGTCGGGGGACTCCCACGAAAGTTGCAGAGTGGCGCCCCGTGGGAGCTCGAGTTACAGAATCTGATCGGGTGGCAGAGTGCGACGAGTCTGGAGCTGAATTACGTCAGGTAAAATAAATTAAAGCAACGTAATTTAGTTAGTCTAATGCCTAGGTAAAAACCGCCACCCCATTACAGTCCCAGAGTAAAGATGGGGACCAGCCCGAGTAAAGGGGCGAAAATTATTATATACAAGAGAAACTAAGAAGTAGGAAGGTTAAAAGTTAAAGAAACTTGTTAAAATTTTTGGATCTGCTCAAAAGCATTATTGTTAACTCAAATCTTAACCCTAAGAGCTTGCAGATTGTGAAAAATGCTCGGGAAAACTTAATAATGGCCTCCAGTGCCGGCTCCCAATCTCTCCAAAGGAAACTCAAAGAAATGTGCTCTCTCTCTACCAGCGTTTACCCCTCCCTTCGAGCTGTCGCCTCAGCTCCCCGGAGGCAGACTCGGCAACAACCTTGCTCTCCCCCCCTGCCTTCCTGGCCAGCTGCCGTTTTAGCAATCAGCTAGCAGGGCGGACACCCCTCCCCCCGCTAGCTCTAGCTCGCTGCTGGAGCTCCCACAGCCCCTCCGGCTGAGGATGTCGAGGCAGCAGCCCCAGATCCAAAGCTCCCCAGAGTGCCCCATTCATAAAACCTTTTGGTGTTTTAAAAATTTAAATGTACACACAGGTATTAAAATCTGAGTCTTTTTATATTTCTATTAGAAAATTTATTTTAATTCTTAAGGTATTTAAAAAAAATGTTAAAAATAATGTGGTTAACCTTTTTAAATAATATAGTTAATTTTATTGCAGTTAACACCCAGGTGTGCTTCATAATACCCTTAGTTTTAATTTTGTGCTAAAGAAATTGTTCTTTACCTTTGCATTACAACAACTATCCTTTTAAGTGTATTCAAAAGGTCAGCACATTATACAAATCTGTACATTTGTGTCAAAGTAAAGAAATCTAGTATTAATAAAAATATATATATATTTAATTTTATAAGTAATATTATAAAAGCAAATTAACTAGTATCAAATATAATTTTGGTCTTAAGTTCTAGGTGTAAAAATGCATCAAATGTCTTTAACTATATTTTATAATGTCTAAACATTTTGTTAATTTGGTATCTAATATTTTTTACAAATTATTCACTTAAAGTCTTCAAAGTAAAAACAGTTGTTTTTTAAAGTCAGTTTTTTATACCTTTAATAATCATAGTTCATGCTCTCGTGTTTAATCATAAAAATTTTAACACTTTATTACAGCTGTCTTACTATTCTACTGTGAAACCAATTTATAACAAACCTGTTCATTTTCAGCAAATAATATCATACTTCACAGTGGAAACTCCTTCTTCAGTGCTCCCCTAACCATTTCACTTAACAAAATTTTTTTTAATTGCTAACATTTTACTTCATGTTTTAAATTTCAAATTAGAATTGTTTTAAAAATGTTTTGTGTTAAAGCTAAACCTTAAAATTTATTTTCAGCAAAGTTCCACTCCAGCTACATTAAAAAATTTTTTTACAAACATGCCGGCTAAATATTTAAAAGCGCTTGTCAATTTTTCTAATGCAAGTTTTAAACAAATCCTCTTGTCTGTTCATGTGTGTGTGTTATGTGTGAAAGTGGCCACAATGTTGTGTTTCGTGTTGTTTGTTTTGTCTATTTGTTATTTTTGCATTTCATAATAATACAATTTTTAAAGTCTTATCCATTTTTAAAATTTCAATTAATTTTTTTATCTGGCTTAGTCTGGTCATCTAACTAACTGTAAAATCCTGCTAAAAAATCCTGTGCTAAGCTAGCTTTGTCCTAACAGCATGGCAGAAAGTGTGGGGGATGGTAAAATCCAAAATTTTTCAATGGCCATCCGGGATAACTTTTCCCCGAAAAATTTCTGAACTTTACAATCCCCAACTTTCCTGCTATGTGTAATTTAAGGCCTAATAAATATAAATTTGTAGCAAAAAAAAAAAATAGCATCTAGCTTTAAAATATAACTAATAAGTTTAAAAAAAAATCATTTAAGTTCAGGTTAAAAGTTTTTGAACAATTGGCTATCATTAATTATAAAATTTTTTTAAGGCTAAAGTCTGGCAAAAGTCAGAAGGCATTCCTGTGGCATTCAAAAATAATCATTTTACCTCCTGCCAAGTTGTTTTCTTATAGACCTCCTACAGCTTCCTGCAGTCCTGTCCTCATTCACTTCAAAAAAGCCTGCCACCCCACCTGCTAGCTGCAATTCCTGCGGACCTGTTTCTGACTGACTCCACCTTTAACAATGCTAAATTTGGTACTCTGCCTGGCTGTCCTTAATGCCCACTGCCGCCAACCACCCCCTTCGCACCAAGGCTTCATTAATTTGTTTGCTACACTTGACTCTCCCTTGCAAGACGTTGACAACACCTCTGGTTCCTTCCCTTCCCCTTTTATGGCGCCAAAGCTCTTCAGAACTCTGCCTGCTTCCCCACCCTTCCAGCCCATGCTGTCCTCCGAACCCCCCTCCTCTTCTCAGCTCGTCCTTGTCATAATCAACGCCTCCGCCCAAACGCCTTCGGTACCTGCTATTCACACACCTCACCGGCCTAAATTGCTGCCTTGACCTGCCTTACTTCACCAATAACACCAACCTTCTGCGATGCGGTATGAAGCTTCAAGAACGTGGCTTAACTTTAAAACTAGTGGTGGAACTTGAACTTTGCCCCTTGGTACCCAATATGATTCCCCCTATTTAAAATTGTAATCAAATTCTTGTCGTTAATTTCTCCTTTCAGTTCATAATTGCCCCCAATTCAACGTTTTTTGCCTGTTTCACTGGTTTATCTCCCCCATTGTTTTACATTTGTTTCTTTAGTCCTAAAACTACTGTGTTTTGGTTGTTTTAATGCCAAAATTAACTGTTAAATCAAAAATTGCCTTATTACCTCTTAAATATAACTTTGTCTCTCTCCCGCTGCAGTATAAAAACAAACATTGCCTCCACCCCAGCCTTATTGAAAGGCCTGGGTGTTACTGGTGTAAGCACAAAAATCTATTCATTGGTTCATACTCTAAAATCTGTTAATGCCTCATAACTGTTGTTAAAAATGTTTACAAACTTAGAAAAAGTTTACACTACTTAACTGTTGAATCCCTAGCAGTATTAGAGCAGAAAAACTGCCGTGGTTTAAAATTAACCTTTTTTGAGGGAGGGGGAAATTTGTGTCATCCTTAGAATAAAATGTTGCTTTTTAAAATAAACTTGGCTTAGCTAGAGATAGCATTAGACTTATGGTAGAAAGTCTAGAGGATAGAAATAAACAGGGATTAAGATGAGTCCTGATATAAAAATTGGTCCTCTACCTCATCCTGGCTGTCTAAGCTGCTACCTAATTCGGTCCTTTCATTGGCTTTTTGCTAATTTTTACTTTGGCCCCAAGGCATTCTGTCGCCTCACAAGTTTGTTAAAAATCCGGTTACTGAGATTGCCCTAATGTTCAGTATAGGTCCAATATCAGTGGCTCTCCTAAATGTACCCCGTAGAACTTGAAGCCTTGGATATACCTCTGAGCTTTAAGGAGTTTTGAGTATCTGGCTAAACGCCCCTGCTTGCTCTGCTCCTGGCTGTGGAGATGCCCATGACGGGGAATAGTTTGGTGCCAGTGTCTGGGTGCAAACATGGCATTCCTAATATTTTGCGCGCAAAAACTTTTAATTTGGTCTCTTGTTGCCATGTCCAGAACTGGAAGCCCACCAAATAACCTAAAACAGGTGACTCCACCCACTTTGCTCTTCTTCTTTTATTATTACAGTAAAGGGGGAACTGTGGGGAGCCTAGCTGATGAAACCTGGGACATAGGACACCTCAGTAATTCCTAATCTGGTCACCCACGTGACCAAAAGGCCCATGCCTTGAGAACAAAGGAAATAGACAAAAATAAAGTAATTCAGAGCAGCCCAATATATCCAGCCAGAAAGAAAAATATAGAGTTTGCCTTTGTGTTAGCAAACATTATTAAGAACTTTGTTTGAATCTTATGCCTTTTAGTAAAACGTGCTCAGGTCTACCTCTGCCCCTCCCTACTACCTGCCCCAATTTATGCTAATGAATGCTTGTAACTGTGATTGGTGTAAAATTTGTAACACCCCTGACAAGTTTCAGCCCTTAAAAGCTGATCCCCCAACAATAAACTTCCCTTTTTGAACAGCATGTGTTGTCTTGAAGGCTTCTTTTACTAATCTCTCTAGTTCTTCTTTACAGGTCGGTTCTGCTCGAGTGAACCCACTAATAACTAGCAACTTTCATCTCCACACCCCCGCGGGTCGGGGGACTCCCACGAAAGTTGCAATATCTAGTTTCTCAAATACTACTAGCCACGACTCCTGAGCACAGAATTAGATTAGCCCCTGAAAAAGGTGTGACTTCTCTGATAGCCTATGTTATTATTTCATATAGAACTGAAAATTGTCTTTAAATGTTTCTACTCACGTACTTTGATTGTTTTATTATTATCTCAATGGAGACGGCACACATAATTTTGCAAAATCATTTTCATCTCATCTAGTAATCATTTGAAGAATGCTTATCAAACTAATAATGAGATATCATATCATACTTGTGATAAAGGTCAATGTCAAAAGGCCAGAAACAACAGCGATTCCATAGGTGATAGAAAAGGAAATATTTGTGACCTACAATGATAATGTAAATCATTTCAGTGTCTGTGGGTGACAGTGTATTTATAAAAAATGTATCTGCCATTTAATCTAACATTCCAGCCTAAGTATTCTTCTAAAAAAAAAACATAAAAAATAAGGACAGAAAGAAATTAAAGTGTATAGGGCACTTGCTTTGCATGTGCCAGAACCCAGCTCATTTTCTAGCACCACATATGATCATTTAAGCTCTGCCAAGTAGAATCGATGAGCATTGAGCCTGCAGTAAACCCTCAGCACAACCATGTGTGACTTAAAAACTAAAAATAACATAAAAATACTTATTCAGAAAATTATGGCACATCTATATTCATTGAGGCATTAGTGAAAATAGACAATATAAAAAACTCAGCTCCTCTAAGAAGGAAAGAAATGTTGTATATAAGCAAAATAGAATACTACACAACTATAAGAGATGAAATCTTACCTTTTGTGAGAACATTAATTGCAAAATAAAACTGACAGTTTGTGAAATCACCCCAGCCACCGTGTTCTAAACTCCATGCAGAGATGGGTCTAAAGAAGCAGTGTATGAATGAAGAAATAATTAGCAAAACCACTCATGAAAGGATAATTATATATCTGAGCCTTTTTGCTTTGTAGTTTCTGCCTGAGTCAAAAACCATAATTAACTTTTTCTTTATTAAGTCAATTCCAGTACTAGAGAGAGAGGAAGAGGGGGGAAGAGGTAGACAGAGACAGAGAAAGAGAGAGTAAGAATGAGAGAAGTACCTATCCATTGGCTTTTACATATCAAAGAAAAAGGTTTAAGGAAGGAGGAAGTTAGGGGAATGCCGTTGTCTTCCGCTAATAGCTAGGTTTCATCCAACAACTGATGAAATTGTAGGTGGGAATATAAAACTGCTAATTTTTTCCATTAGCTTTTATAGTGGTTATCGATAGAAGAGATAGAGTACACTTTTCATTTCACTCATCACATGCAAGCCTTGTGCTTAGATATCAAATTGTAATGAGATATGATAGAAATGGGGATTTAAAAATAGTCTTCTGATATTCAGTTAATTTATTTGAGCTTCTAACACAATAAAGTAACTTTTTCTGAGTAATTTTTGGTCTTCATAAACAAACAGAGAGGAAGCCTAGAGTTTAGCTTAACAAATTTAAAACAAAATCTTGTTGACATGAACCTAACTGATATAAAAATTAAAGCAAAGTTTTTTAAAACATAAAAATACACTTTATAGTATGCCAGAAAGGAATTTTCCTGTTTTGGACCAGTTTTTGTCACAGTGAAGACTATAATTAATAAAACTGATATAAGTTTGATGAATCAGTTGGGTGCTGAAGTTATGTTTAAAATTATAATTACATAATTTTTAGTGGATGATATTATACATATGTCAGTGTACTTTCAAAGCTTAATTTATTTTCAGAAAATGAAACTACTAGATAGATGGTATATTAAACAAAGTGCTTAATTGCTTTTCTTGTGGCCTTCCAGAGTTGGATCACATAGTTTTATTCTTAACCACAAAGAGTAACATTGGGCGTGGCCCAATAACCCCCAAAAGAATTTAAATATAATTAAAATTAAAAATTTCATGAGTTTTACAATAATTCTGGGAATACAGTAAATGATTTTATATGTAAACAACAATACCTATTAAAGTTTAAAATTTTAGATAGTTAACTAAAATGGTAATCTTTACATGAAAAAATATAAACATATGCTAATAATCTGTGCCTAAATATAAGTAGAAAATCTGACTAAAGTATTTTCAATTCCACTTATAAATGAGTGTGTATCCGACTATCAAATATAACTGATGAGTAATTAAATTTTTCTTCAATAGTTCAGAAGACTAATACATTTAATATTTTTAGAACAAATATTATAGAAAAAAATTAATTGAATGGTCATAAATATTTTGAATAAACTTATGAGTATTAGTATCCACACTAAATTCTTCTTGCTGTTTTAATAATTTAATAATTTATCAAGAATTTACTGTCTTAAGGAATGAAAATTTATTATCATGCAATCTGATCTGAAATTCAATCTAATTCTCACTATAGTAAATACAATATTGTTTTATTATTGTGGTATTTTTCGAATCTATAGTGAATTACATGTCTATATGCTAGTCTATCTCCCAGATGTGGTCTGTCTAATTTGAATTGTGACCTCTTCTTCCCTCTGTACGTTCAGCTGGGTTGCTGTTAATCTTCTCTTTGTCATGCCTTATTCAAGTTTAAGGGACCTTGAAATTACACTCAGCTCACAAAGAGAGTTCATAATTGCCTCTCTTAAAAATGTTGGTTGATGGGGCCAGAGAGGTGGTGCAAGCTTTAGGGCGTTTTCCTTGCAAGCGCTAACCTAGGATAGACCAAGTTTCTATCCCCCAGCATCCCATATAGTCCCCCAAGCCAAGCACGATATCTGAGCACATAGCCAGGAGTATTCACTGAGAGTCACCAGGTGTGGCCCAAAAAACAAAACAAAACAAAAACAAAAAAAAGAAAAATGTTGGTTTATTATAAATTTAATCTCACAAATGACTTAAAATTCCGAGATACTGGACATTAGAAGTAATTAATTATGGGGGTGAGGTTTGGTTCAAAAATTAAAAAAACAATAAAAAAGAGTGATCCCTACTATTTCCAAGGATGAAGTAAAATATAAAAATTTTAATTCCTACATATTACATTTGGAAAAATGTTCCTGAAAAGCAGGAACATATTGCCTCAGTAAAGTGTATTTCACATCATGACATAATTTTGTGTGATAATCTGTATTTATAAGATATTTTTATCTATTAAGTGTAAGAAAATTTTCTTACACTTACCGAGTCTAATATTGTGGGTCAAAGCACTAGAACAACAGTAGGGTGTTTGCCTTGCACAGAGCCAGCACAGGACAGACCCTGGTTTGATTCTCCAGCATCCCATATGGTCCCCAAGCCTGCCAGGAGTGATTTCTGAGAGCAGAGTCAGGGGTAACCCCTGAACATTGCCAGTTGTGACACAAACATCAAAAAATAAAAATCTAATATTTACCATGCTATAATAAATGTCCTTCATAAAACTTAAGCAACATTAACTTATGTGAGCTTTTAGTTATTGTAACAATTAGAATAATCAATATAAACTTTAATTTAAACAGAACATATTAATAATCTATATTTTTAATATTTTAATATTAGCAAAATATATATTTACATTGATTTTACTTCACCTCTTGAGTTTGAATTAAAATTAGTATTTTATTAGCAGGAAGAAAGCTATATTACAGTAGTTAAACAGAAATAAGATAATTACTTTAAGCAAACAATCTATACTGTATGCACTAGGAGTAAATAAATAATTTGGGAGTGTTTGGGCCTACAGCAAGAGAGCATCAGGGGTTACTCCTAGTTCTGCACTAAGGAATTATTTTTTTTTTTTTTTGGTTTTTGGGTCACACCCGGCGGTGCTCAGGGGTTACTCCTGGCTATTTGCTCAGAAATAGCTCCTGGCAGGCACGGGTGACCATCTGGGACACCGGGTTTCAAACCAACCACCTTTGGTCCTGGATCTGCTGCTTGCAAGGCAAACGCTTCTGTGCTATCTCTCCAGGCCCCAAGGAATTACTCTTGATGCAGCTTTGGGGACATATGAGGTATCAGGGAACAAACTCATGTTAGCTACATGCAACACAAGAGCACTATATGCTGTAATAGCTCTCAAGTCCTAGTTAATCAACATTTCTTTAAAACTTTAATTCATAACATAGAAGTCATTTATTAAAAATTCTTAAATTTTATTTTTTGAATTATTAAAAATTAGAGGTATCCATTTTATTGCACTCACTAGTAGAATGTTGAGTTCTGGCCATCACCTGGTGTGATAAAATGTTATAGTTCCAAGTCTCCTTTTGTTACCCTCATTTTGGTATTTTGCAGTATGGCATAGAAACTACTTGATTTAACATGGCCTCTAAAGTGTCATTTAATTCTTAAACGCTGAGAGCACAGTTAACTAAAAATTGTTTATTGGCATGGTCATTATAAACAATTCAAGAATAAATCCTGCTGACACAGGGAATTTGCTTAAGAAAATTAACAGTCTTCCAGTATGAGAGGAGGCATATAGCTGTGGGCTCTGAAAAATACCAAAGCTTATAAAAGCCCCTGGGTTTGCAAATAATAAAACCTAAAAATTATTTTTAATGCTACAATCACAAAGAAGTAGAATATATCCACTCAAAAGGCAATAAGGTTTTTAGTACATAGCTTGGCAAAATTGGAACCATTATTAAAGATTTAGAACATTACTACCATTTCATAATTTTTTAAGGAAATACATTTTATTATGATGACTATCAGGAAGACTTTAAAGTTGTTTTTATGCTTTAAAATGTTAACTCCAGCTTAAAAAAATTAGCTTCTCAAATTGTTTATTTTAATGCCCTAAATGACTTTGAACCTTTTTTCTTTATCTTGTTTGTTTATGCATTTATTTTCCTTTGATTTTAAGATCCTCCAAGGAAGAGTTTCATTCCTCTGTTCTCAGTTACTTCTAGCACTTTGTGCTGTTTTCAAATGTTCTAAATTCTATAGGGCATACATTTATGGCTTTAGTTTTCAGTGTCACGTTCTTTCCAAATGTCAATAAAAACAACATTAAAAACTGAAAATCAAAAATAGTTAACTGTGCTATTTCTGTTCATCAATCTAAATTGTATATAAGCAAAACAAAATAATTGCTGATTTTTGTTTCTTAAAAAGAATTAAAAAATAGTATAGTAAAGAATTAATTTAACTTCTAATAAAATAATTACCAGTGCATTTAATAAAAACTTAAACTTTAAAAGCAATGTTGAATAGTGATAATTTTTATTTTAATGGAAACATTTAATTAAAATTAATAATTTAAATATAAAAATTTACATATATAAGAGTACATTTAAGCATAATATTAACAGAAAACCACTTTTGCTTATTTAGTAAGTCTGAGAATAATGGTTGCTAGAAAAAGCTGTCTTTATTTTATTTTTCAAGAAGAAGAAAGCATAGTTACTTGCAAATATATGAATCAAAACTAATAATGTGTTACAGTATCAGTAAAAGCAAACAAAATTTTAAGTAGATTTACAGTTGATAAAACAATATGTTTGGGGGCAAAATTAAATTAATTTTTTGGTTTGAAAAATATACTTCAAACTTATACATTCCATTCCATATTATCTTGTATTTCAAAGAAATACATAATTAACAATATCCAAAGAACTGCATGATTAGTCATATGAACCATACATTCTCCCAACAGCTCATTATAGTTTGTTTAACAACCTCATTTAATAATTGTTTGAATGAAAGTTGCCCACATGATGTTATGTTAAATCAAAGATAATTGAGATGAGAGAAACAAAATTGTGTTTTTGCTTGATTGGTTTTGGGTTATACCTGACAAAGCTCAAGTCCTGGCTCTGCACTCAGAAACAACTCGTGGCAGACTCAGGGGACCAAATGAGATGCCTGTGACAAATCCAGGTCTGCTGCATGCAAGGCTAATGTCCTATCCACTGTGATATCACTCCAGCTCAAAATTGTTCATTTTTACAGTTTTAGTAAAATATATATTCTTGCTTATTTTGGGGGAGAATTCTCAGCAATGCTCCTGGCTCTAAAATATTGCATTATTTTTGGAGGTGGTCAAGAGATCGCTTATAATGCTTGAGAATGAACCCTAGTCAGCCATGTGCCACACAAATGCACTATCTGCTATAATATTGCTTCAGGTACCAATGATTTCATTTTTCTAAAAGATTAAAAATAAATTACACATTTTATAGGAAATTATATTTAGAGTAATTTTTATTTATAATTTTCAAAAAATTATTTAAATTAAAATATGTTAATTCTCATGCCTATTGTAATTGTTCCTCAAAACTAACTCAATTTTTTTTAGGTTACAGTTCTTTTCTTGGGACAGAGTTGCATTCATTGACATTGATGTTTTTATAACTTACAAGCATATTTCCAAATATTCAGACTTCTCTCTCAGGTAGTATATATGTTGTATTTCAAAATCAGAAAAATAAAAATTAAGGTATGTGATATGGGTTTAGTAGTGAGAAGAGAGGAGAAAAGAAAATAGAACTAAATATTTGTATTATGTGATTTAAAATAGTAAGGAAGGCTATGAACATAAAATGAAAGTTTTAAAACTATGTGCTTACTAAGTATGATTTCAAAAATAAAGAGCTGGGCCCGGAGAGATAGCACTGTGGCATTTGCCTTGCAAGCAGCCGATCCTGGACCAAAGGTGGTTGGTTCGAATCCCGGTGTCTCATATGGTCCCCCGTGCCTGCCAGGAGCTATTTCTGAGCAGACAGTCAGGAGTAACCCCCGAGCACCACGAAGTGTGGCCCCAAAACCAAAAACCAATATAAATAAATAAATAAATAGCTAATACAAACACAAGGTATATTGATCACTTCTGTCAAATTTCAGAGAAGTGTGATATGATGTAAAATAACATCAATTCAATGTCCTTTCCCCTAAGCTGAGGAACAAAAGACATAAGTCCATTGCCATTAAAATGTTCAACATACTTTTTGAGCAAAAACCAACAATGAAAAACATACAAAGCAAATCCAAACTGGAAAAGAGGTTAAACTAGAAATACCTACATATAACATGAGAATTTACATTGAATACTTTAAATACTATAAAATGTCTTGCTAAAATAAAAATGGATGCATTATGTACTTGTATATAAATCTATACATGTAAGTTTTTTCAAGTGATGATGTGGAAGTTGACAGGCCCCCTGGAAGTGTTCAGAGGTTACTCCCAGAACTCTGCTCAGTGATCAGACTTGGTGGTGCTTTGGTTGGCCCTGTACAAGACAATTACTAGCAATTGTTCCTGCCATATAAATATTTTTAATTTTAATATGAAAATAATTATTTTAAAGAAAGAAAATATCAATTCACATAACATTTTTGTTGTTTGCTTTGAACCCAATTGGTGATAAAGGTTACTCTGACCTAGTAATCACCCTTCGTGAATTTTGGAGACTATATGGAATGCTAAAAATCAAGCCTAGTTTGGCACTAAACAAGGCAAGAAACCTACCTGCTATACTACTTCTCTGGTCAAACATTTAACAATTTTTTAATTTCTAAGATAAAAGCTGGAAAATCTGTATATAGTACTTGTCTATAAAAAAATAGAAGACACGGGGCCAGCGAGGTGGCACTAGAGGTAATGTGTCTGCCTTGCAAGCGCTAGCCAAGGGAGGACCGCGGTTCAATCCCCCCGCGTCTCATATGGTCCCCCCAAGCCAGGGGCAATTTCTGAGCACTTAGCCATGAGCAACCCCTGAGCATCAAAGGTGTGTGGCCCGAAAAACCAAAAAAAAAAAAAGACACAGAGAAATAAAAAATCATTGCATATTCATGGCATTGATAAGTAAAAAGCAAAAAAAAAAAATGGTCATGCTTCCTAAATCAGTTTTCATATTTGATGCAATCATTTTCAAAATTCCATTGCACTTTCCATAAAAAATAGAAAAATAATATTTATATTCTGCTTATGACTACAAATTAATCTAAAGTGTAGAGAAATCATAACAAAATAAAAAATCAAAGAAGTAAAAACACACATGTATACTAACTGCCATGTGCTGGCTTCACTATTTGTTGAAGACTAGTCCCCAGTGTTAGTGGAAATAAAAGTAAAAATAAGCATAGGAGACTATACCAAAATTTAAAAAAAATTATACTGAAAGAAAAACTGGATGACCAATACACCAGGTACTTGCCCATAATACTTCTAAAAGAGGGAAAATATATATTTTAACAATAATTTTTTCAAAGAAAACTTTTAGATTGCCAATGGTCGAGTACTTGATTTCATTTGTTATAAAAAATTAAAATCAAAGTCACATAAAGTTTTCTCATAACATGAAAATGACCTGTCAAAAATACTGTAAATAACATATAGGTGAGGATGTAGATCAATGAAATTCTATGCCTATGCTATTATTGCACGTGTCAAATGATGTAATCTCCAAAGAGAACAATATAAAGCTTTAGAATACAATTTGGGGCCAAAATGATAGGACAGCAAGTAGAGTGTTTGTCTTACATGAAACTGACCAAGGTTTGATCCCAGCATCACACGTGATCCTCATGGATAGAACCAGGAATAAGCTCTGAGCCTGCTGACTGTGATCAAAAAAAAAGAAAAATTAAAAGTATAAGACCAGGGGCCGGAGAGATAGCACAGCAGCGTTTGCCTTGCAAGCAGCCGACCAAGGACCTAAGGTGGTTGGTTTGAATCCCGTAGTCCCATATGGTCCCCCGTGCCTGCCAGAAGCTATTTCTGAGCAGATAGCCAGGAGTAACCCCTGAGCACTGCCGGGTGTGGCCCAAAACCAAAACCAAAAAAAAAAAAAAAAAAAAAAGTGTAAGTCCAGAGAGATAATGCAAGAATTGAGGCTCTACCATTGCATCTAGTAAACTCCATACTATACCAGGCACTACAGGTGGTCCCCAAGCACCTCAGGAGTTATTTTTTAATACAAAACCAAAGTAAGCCTTGAGTATTATGGGTGAGGTTCCCAAACCATATACCCCACATAAAGGGAAACCTCAGCTAAAATAACGAATAATATATGTACACAAACATGGCCACTATAGTCTATTTATCCAAAAAATATTAAAAACCTAATTTTAAATATCTATGTACTTCTGTGCTCACAATATTCACAATTGTAAGACAGGAAGCAATTTAAATGAACTTTGGAGTCAGAGAAATTAGTATAGCAGATGCCTTGCACACTGTCTTGATAGTATAGCTTGCCTTGAATGCTGCCAACCCAGGCTCAGTTCCTGGCACCTAATATAGACCAAGAGTTCACCAAGAGTTATCCCTGAATCAGAGTCAGGAGTAAGGCTAGAAGATCCTTGGGGGAGCCTGTAACAATAAAATGGAAATAACCATCTAAATGACATATACTTCTCTGTTATGATAAAAGATGACACCATATCTTTGGGACAAAATAGTCTTATACTGGGTGTTTATGCAAAGCAAAATAAGACAGAAATTGTGCGGCATTTAATAGATGCATCTCTTATGTGCAAAATATAAATTACAATACAGATAAACCAAAGAAATGATAAAAAATAATGTTTAGTCTTTTTTTTCTTTTTTTGAAACATCTTGATTACATATATGATTGTGATTAGGTTTTAGTCATGTAAAGAACACCCCCTTCACCAGTGCAACATTCCCACCACCAATGTCCCAAATCTCTCTCCATCCCACCCCACCCCCACCTGTACTCCAGACAGGCTTTCCAGTTCCCTCATTCATTCACATGATTTTGGTAGCTCTCTGTGTAGTTATTTCTATAACTGCAATCACCACTCTTTGTGGTGAGCTTCATGAAGTGAGCTGGAAGTTTCAGCCCTCCTTTCATTGTCTTTGAGGATTGTTGCAAAAATGACTTTTATTTTTCTTAAAACCTATAGATGAGTGAAACTATTCTGAGTGTCTCTGACTTATTTCCCTCTGACTTATTTCACTCGGCACGATAGATTCCATGTACATCCATGTATAGGAAAATTTCATGACTTCATCTCTCCTGATGGCTGCATAATATTCTGTTGTGTATATGTACCACAGTTTCTTTAACCATTCATCTGTTAAAAGGCATCTTGGTTGTTTCCAGAGCCTGGCTATTGTGAATAGTGAATAATGCTTAGTCTTAGTTAAATCTATGGTCACTACCAGAAAGGAAGAAAATATATAGGCTGGGAAAACGGGGTACAAATTTTCTTTTTTAAACTAAAAGACACTGAACTTCACTGTGGATTTAATTAGGATCACATACTAAGGTATAACTATGAACTTCTGTGATTTATATAGTAATTCAACATAATAATTCAACAATAGTTTATTTTTAAATATTTACTGGCTTTGAAACATAGATGTGAATAGGTAATAATAGAACTAAAACTATGTGGTGAAAAGATCCTTGTCCAAGTCAAATAAAATATGATGCTAAAAAATGTTTTGTTTTGTTTTGGTTTGGTTTGGTTTGGTTTTTCGGGCCACACCCATTTGATGTCAGGGGTTACTCCTGGCTAAGCGCTCAGAAATTGCCCCTGGCTTGGGGGGCCATATGGGATGCCGGGGGATCAAACCACAGTCCTTCCTTGGCTAGCGCTTGCAAGGCAGACACCTTACTTCTAGTGCCACCTCACCAGCCCCGCTAAAAAATGGTTTAACAATTAAAGAATAAAAAGATTCTTCATTTAAACACATGTTTTAAGTCTAAAGATCATTCCAGATAAAATTCATATTTGAATCAGTTAAGTTTAAATTAACCAAAATTAATTGAGAATGGCCCGGAGGCTTAAAACAGATCAGTGAAACAGGCTTGAGCTCGGTGACTGCATGGAAGAAATGAGTGAGTGTCTCATTTGAAAGATTCTCTGACATACAAAGTAGACTTTTTAAAACACCTAAATTACAGGTGTTGTTAATATTCAAAATATATTTTATTTTCTATATCTTACTTCATTTTTCCAAATGATAATTTTTATTATGATTATTTGGTTATTACTTCTCAGTTGTATAAACTGAAACACAGGTAGAACCTATTTGAACTGTAGAGAATCCACTACTCACCAAAGGCAAATGAATTACCTAGAGATAAAGTTGAACTTGGATGAACTACTTGGATGTCTTTCTAATCTTCTTTGGAAGATTTTATACTTTATATGACACAAGAGCAAATGTGTTTGTGTGTGTATTTTTGTGTGTGTGTGTGTGTAACTAAAGAGTTTGACTATAGCAGAGACAGCATATATTTACAAAACATTTCCTGTTCTACAAAACTTGTATTAGAAATCTTGTTACCTTTTTTGCATTTGCATATTATAGATATATAGCTAGTCTGATATAAGCAGAATATTTATGAATTACTTCTAAGACTAATAATTATATTATTAAATGTATATTAACATCATTTTAGTAATCTGCAATGTTAATTCACATCAAGTGTGAAGAATACAAGTTGAAGATGGTAGTCCTAAAAATCCCAAAAGTGTTACTTATGTCCTGAGTTTCCCATTTAAAAAATACTGATTAGAAATATCAGATAAATACAATTAAATAATAAATATGTCATTAAATTAAATATTTAAAATAAATACAGTGACAAAATAGAATCCATATACTTAGTTATATCTCCTGTAATTTTATATGTGTTTTATTTATTTGTAGTCTTAGATTCTTGGAATTTAGTCAATTCAGGTAGGACATGGTAAGAATATGAAAAACAAAAATATAGTATAGAATTTGTATTTATATTTGGAGGGAGTGTGTTATTTCATCACAAGCACACCCAATGGCAAAGTGATCAAATCCATCTGCCACAGAATGTGCACTTTTCTATTAATTAACCTCTATTCTACAGTTAATCTAAGAGTTTCTTTTTATTAGATGCTGAGACGTCCCTTGCTTTGTTTCTTTACATCCTACATATGTGTGAGGCCATCTGAATTTTGTTTTTTCTTTCTGACTTATTTGCCTATCATGATACCTTCTACTTTCTGTCCATATTGGAGCAAAAATAATTACTTTATATTTTCTTATAGTTGAATATATAAGCAAAAAATTAATTACATTTTAATATAGAGGCTTAAATCATAACTCATGATATTAAGTTAGCACTTAAGAAAGAACTGCTGAGCTTTATAATTGAGTTGTTAAATTTTTAACTGTAAGTTAATGTCAATAATGTTCTATGTAGGATAATTTAGAAGTTAACTAAAGTGAGATAATGATTAAATAAAAATAATAGGAAAGTCAGATAGTTCAGAGGGTAAGGTTATTGTTTTGCAGTCCATTGACTCAGGTTCATTCTGAGCACCCTGATTCTACCACAATTGAGCTTGAGAACTTCTGGCTCTGACTCCAAATAAATCACATTCATAAAGACAGATAGGGAGTGCAGAGTAGCAACGCTTATAGTTGTAAAGAAGACAAATCCACAAGATAAGTGCATAATTGATGCAGAAATATGCTTGTAATGATAAATTATTAATCAAGTACTGTTCATTGTATGTCATAACCCATCGATTTAAAAAAAACAGAAGACAGAATGTGTCTTGGGATAAACCCAAAAATTTGAATTATTTCTGACATTTTTCTGTATAATAGGAGAATTAATAAAATTAACAAAATCACTGAATGGATACACTGGATTAATATAGTAATGCCATAACAAACATGTTTACTTAATATTAAGTGCCAAAGAGTTAGTACAAAATTAAGGTTTTGCCTTGTATTGTGTCGCTCTCCATTTGATGCTAGCACCAGCCAGACAGTTATTATCTCTGAACACAGATCCAGCAGTAAACCATGTGAAAAGCCAGGATTGGCCCAAAACAAACAACAGAATGCTCATATTAAATTTTATTGAAGGAAAGTAAAAAAATGTAAAGTTTATGAAAAATGCTAACAAGTCTACTCAATTGTACATTAATAGTGAAAAATATAGAAATAGTTTAATGTATATTTAAATTACTTGTCATAAAATAAACTACCCATGTACAACAAAGATATTAATTTTTAAAACCTAATGCATTAATCAATTGTGTCATATAATGCACAAATCTATTTAATGTCATTGTAAAGTAATTTACTAGTTTAAATAGAATGAGTCCTAAATAATGTAACATTTGTAACTGCATTAATAATTGAAAACAGCTAAGCCACAACTACTGCTTTTTTCTGTGAACTGATTAGTTTTTCCCAGCACAGGCAAATAGAGGCATGGTAGCTCAGTGTTATCACCTCCTGTCCAGGAATGAGCACAAAGTAGGTTCCTTGGCACCAACCTTGTTGCTTGTCCACCAAGATTACCTTTAGAAATGTCCAGATCCACAATAGAGTGCATGAGATATGGCATACCATGAACAAGGGTGTACCAGCATCATAACTGAAGTGTCTGAAAAGGGCAATCAAATTTGTGAATTACGTTAACAAGAAAAATAATAAGAAACATTTAACTTAAATTTTTCTCTATGCGGACAAAGAGGGAGACTGAAAGATCTCGCTGCTTTCTCCTGCTTGCTGTTCTGTTCCCTGCTTTTCTGCTTGAGGAGGCCAAGAAAGACACAGCGAAAACTATCTCCTAGTGGCTCCGCAGCAGCAAGGTACACTCTCTCTACCTGCAAAGGGGAGAGTCAGAGGAGTGAGGCTGTGCCACTTTGCTTTGAGGCTGTGAGCATCTTCTAGCTAAGAAACCACACCACAACACGTAGAAAAATACCACAGTACAGTGTGAAAATGAGGAAACATCGTAGCAAATACTATGCATAGAGAATGAAGGTGGCAGCTCTCAAGACTCAAAAAGTGCCAACCATCTAGTTTGCCTAGAAAAATGGAGGATCCCCCATAGAAATCAAAGAAAGCATAGATCAAGCTCAGAGTACAAAGATAGAAATCAGAAAGCTCCAAACTGAAATAACAGGACAGAATAACTGAGTAGAAGAAATGAAAACCTCAATGGAAACCCTTTCCATTTAGTACTATAAGCTGAGGAGAGAATCAGTGAAGTGGAAGCTGAGATGCAAAACAATTCCATACAGCAGAACAGATCAGAAAAGAACCTTAAAGCAAATGATCAGACGATGGAAAAATACTCAAAGAATGTGAAGAGGTGAACATAGAAGTCTTTGATAAACTCAACAGAAACAACATAAGAATCGTTGAAGTCCCAGAGACCCAGGAAAAAATACCCAAGAAAAATCAACAATCAAGGACATTATTATAGAGAAACTCCCAGAACAAAAGAGTGCATGCAACCAAATCCTACATGCCCGAAGAATACCAGGTAAAAGAGACCTGAGAAAAGCACCCCAAGACACATCCTAGTCACAAAAATAAATCCAACAAATAGAGATAAAATATTGAAAGCAGCAAGGTCAAATAGGAAATTACTGAGGTCAGAACAGTGGCACAAATGGTAGGGCATCTGCCTTGCATGCACTAACTTGAGTGGTTCAATCTTCTGGTATCCCTGGTTTCCAGAGCACGAGTGATTTCTAAATGCATAGCCATGAGTAATCACTGAGTATCACTAGGTGTGCCCCCGCAAGAAAAAAAAAGGGGGAATTACATTAAAAGGAGCATCCTTAACATTTACAGCAGATATGTCACAAAAAACCCTCAAGGCCAGAAGGTAGCGGTGGGGTATTGTGACAAAACTGAATGAAGAGAATGAAACACCAAGACACTGCACCTAGCCAGATTCACATTCAGGTTTGAAGGAAGTATACATAGCTTCACGGATAAACAACAGCTCAGAAAATTTACAGATGTAAAATCAGCCTTAAAAGAAAAACTGAAAGGTCTACTTTAAGACAAAAAAGACCAAAAAACACACCAAACTTTTACACAAAGATGACATTAAATCTATGACAATTATCACCGTCAAAGTCAATGGACTAAATGCACCAGGTAAGAGACATAGTGTGGCAAAATGTATCAAAAATATGAATCCAACATTCTACTGCCTACAAGAAATACATCTGAATATTTAGAATAAACATAAGACTCAAAATTAAAATCTGGAGGAAAAACATCCAAACAAACAACTCCCTTAAAAAAGCTGGAGTGGTCATATTAATATCAGATGACAAAAACTTTAGACTCAAAATGGACATATCAAGAATTTACAACAGGAAGAAATCACACTCCTAAACATATATGCACCCTATGAGGGACCAGCAAAATATCTAACACAATTGCTGGCATATCTAAAAGAAGACATCAATAGTAACACTATAATAGTGGGAGATTTCAACACTGCCCAGTCTCCCAATGATAGGTTAACCAGGCCAAAATCCAACAAGAATATACTAGCTCTGAAAATAGAAATGGTGGACTAATATATATTAATATACAATATTAATATTATATTAATATAATAACATATGGCATCCATTCACAAATAACTAGATACACATTCTTCTCCAATGCACACAGGTCATTCTCCAGGATACACCACATGCTAGTCCATAAAACATATGTTAATAAAGTCGATAATACCTACAGACTACCCTCTCAGATCACAAGGTACTCAAACTAGAAATGAAATACAAAGAAACACAGAGAAAAACGTTAACACCTGGAGATTAAACAGCTCAATACTGAAAAACCAGTGGAAAGAGGAAATCAAAATATTGTGGAAAAAAATGACACTGAAGATACAAATTATCAGAATTTAGGGACACAACCAAAGTGGTACTAAGAGGAATATTTATAGCTTTGCTAGCACACATCAGAAAGGAATAAGGCGCCTACATAAATAGCTTAATGACAAAACTTACAAAGTTAGAAAATGATCAACAAAAGTAACCCAAAATAGGTAGGCAGAAGGAAATAAAGTTTAGAGTAGAAATCAATGAAGTGGAAAAAACATAAAACAATCTGAAAGATTATAAAAAGCAAAAGCTAATTCTTTGAACAAATAGACAAGATTGATAAACCACTAGCAAAACTCACAGAAAAAAAAAGGAGAGAGAGAAACTTAATGAACGAGATTCAAAATTAAAAGGGGGAGATAACTAGATATTGCAGAGATTCAAAGGGTAATCAGAGATTACTTTGAGAAATTCTATGCCACAAAACATGAGAGATTGGAAAAAATGAATAAATTCTTGGATTTTTATAATTATCACGGCTGAATCAGAGGAACGAGCATATCTAAGCAGACCCATAACTACAGAAGAAATTAAAATGGTAATCAAAATCTTCCCAAAAACAATAGCCCAGACCCAGATGGATTTACTAGTAAATTCTTTTAAGCCTTTCAAGAGGAATTACTACCAATACTTTTCAGGCTATATTAGGAAACTGGAGAATCAGGAACACTTCCAAATAGCTTTTATGAAGCTAACATCATTTTGATACAAAAATCAGACAGAGATGCTGAAAAAGAAAAGAAAAGAAAAGAAAAGAAAGAAAAGAAAAGAAAACTACAGAACAATATCCCTGATGAACACAGAGGAAAAATTCTGGCAAATAGAATCCAATGCCTCATCAAGAATCTCATTCACTACAACCAAGTATGTTTCATTCCAGAATGTAAGAATGATTTAACATACATAAACCAATCAACATAATACACTATATCAACAAAAAGAAAAATAAAAAACACATGATGATCAATAGATGCAGAAAAAGCATTCAATAAAATCCAACAACCATTCTTGTTAAAAACTCTCAACAAGATTGGAATGAAATGAAATTTTGTCAATATAGTCAAGGCCATCTACTACAAGCAAATGGCAAATATTATTCTCAATAGAGATAAACTAAAAGCCTTTTCTCTAAAATATGGTACAAGGCAAGGCTGTTCTCTCTCACCACTCCTATTCAACATAGTGCTGGAATTTCTTGCCATAGCGATTAGGCAAGAAAAAGATACCAATTGCATCCAAATAGGAAAGGAAGATAGATTGCAAGCTCTCACTATGTGCAGATGACCTGATATAATATTTAGAAAAGCCTAAAGACTCTACCAAAGAGCTTCTAGACATAATAAATTCATATAGCAAAGTAGCAGGTTACAAAATTAACATGTAATAATCAATGGTTTTCTAATACACAAATAATGATAAGAAGAAATGGACATTAAAAATTAATCCCATTCACATTAGTGTCACATATACTCAAATACCTTGGAAACAACTAAAGAAACGAAGAAAAGAAAGAAAACAACAACAACAAAAAAACACCTATAAAACCCTGTTCAAGAAATAAAAGAGGACATAAGGAAATGGAGACACATACCCTGCCCATGGATTGGGAGGATTAATATCATTAAAATAATAATACTTCCCAAAGCTTTGTACAGATTTAATGCAATACCTCTAAGGATACCCATGACATTTTTCAAAGAAGTTAATTAAACATTCCTGAAATTCATATGGAACAATAACTACCCACAAATATCTAGATCAACACTTTGGAAAAGGAATATAGGCAGCATCACTTTCCCCAACTTTAAATTGTATTACAAAGCTATAGTTATTAAAACAGCATGATATTTAAATAAAGACAGACCCTCAGATCAGTGGAATAGTTTTGAGTATTCAGAGAATGTTCTCCAATTATACAATCAATTAATCTTTGATAAAGTGGCTCAAAACGCATAATGGAGAAAGGAAAGCCTCTTCAACAAGTGGTTCTGGACAACTGTTTAGGCACATGCAAAAGCAAACTCAGACTTCCATCTAACAACTTGCACAAAGGTCAAATTCAAATGGGTTACACACGTTGATATCATAAAAGAAATTATAAAGTATATAGAAAAACATGTAGGTAAAAACTCCATGACACTGAGGCTAAAGGAATTTTCAAGAAAGAAACATCACTCTCCAAAAATTGGAAACAGAAATAAATATATAGGAATATATTAAGGTGAGAAGCTTCTGTACTCCAAAGGAAACAGTTACTAGGATACAAAACTCATCCAAAGAATAGGAGAAACTATTCACCGAATACCCATCAGATAAGGGGCTAATATCCAAAATATACAAGACACTGACAGAACTTTACAAGACAATAATATCTAATCCCATTATAAAATGAGAAGAGAAAATGAACAGGAACTTCATCGAAGAATAAATACAAATGGCCAAAGACACATGAAAAAATGCCCATCACTAATCATCAGGGAAATGTAAACCAAAACAACAATGAAGTACCATCTCACAGCACAGAAACTGGCACACATCACAAAACACACAAAAAAATCAGTGCTGGCAGGGATGTGGAGAGAAAGAATCTTTCATTCACTGCTAGTGGGAATGTCAACTAGTCAAGTCTTTATGGAAAGCAATATGGAGATTCCTTTAAAAAACTGGAAATTGAGCTCCCAGATGATCCAGCTATACCACTCCTAGGGATATACCTGAGGAACACAAAAATCAATTCAAAAATTCCTTCTTCACACCTATATTCATTACAGTGCTATTTACAATAACCAGACTCTGGAAACAACCAAGATGTCCTTCAACAAATGAATATCTAAACTTAAAGAAACTGTGGTACAAATACACAATGGAATACTATGCAGCTGTCAGGAGAAATGAAGTCATAAAATTTTCCTATACATGGATATACATGGAATCTATTACACTGAGTGAAATAAGTCAGAGGGAGAGAGATAGATGAGAATAGTCTCACTCATCTATGGGTTTTAAGAAAAACAAAAGACATTATTTTAATAAAACCCAGAGACAATAGAGATGAGTACCAAAAGGACTGGCTCACAATATGAAGCTCAGCACAAAGAGTGGTGAGTGCAGTTAGAGAAATACCTACGTTAACAACTACCATAACAGTGTCAATGAGTGAGAGAAGTAGAATTCCTGTCTTGAATATAGGCAGGGGTGTGGAGAGAAGGGAGATGGCGGGCATTGGTGGTGGGAATGTTGTTCTGGTGAAGGGGGTGCTCTTTACATAACTGATACCCAACTACAATTATGTCTCTAATCAAGATGCTTAAATAAAAAAATTGTATTTAAAAAAGAGAGAAAAATAAGGAAAAATTTTTCTGTGTGATTTTAAGGTATTTTGATATTTTTTAGAGCTTTGGCTTCTTTACATTAATGTTTATAAATTATGTATTTAAAAGGACTATTATTTTAATGTGTAAAAATACTCTGTATAACACCTGCACTTAATCTATGACAATTCTCTTTCTATCATTTATGAAAATGTCTATAAAGCATTTCCCATAAATTACAAGAGATCTTTATATAAAAGTTAAAAAATAATTTATATCTTACAACAACCTTTTATATGATAGTTTTGCTGACAACTTTAGTTTTTTCAAAGTAATTGAATGTAAACAAACCCTTTATATGTACAACAACAGAATTCTATAAGACTAATGAAAGAAATGCATATATTTAGAAACCAGTTTAGGATGTACATCATTAATAAGGATGACAACTGAACAGGTTGACATGAAACCTATGGAGGCTGTTTCTAATTTTCTAATCATCTAATTTTAAATTTTAAACATTTTTACATATTTACTTTTCTCAACACCTTTTGTTAAAGGTTTATTTGCTTCATTTCATGTACTTAGCTTCTTTGTCATGGATTTAACTATTCATAGATGAACTTCTAACTCACATGTTTTTTTGCGGAAATATTTCAATGAGAGAAAATTACTATGCTCAATCTCCCTTGGTGTTCCAGTGCCAAAATTATGGAGTTCAATTCTCATAAGAACACAGTAATAATTTATATATTTTTGACAAATTTATAGATATTCCTATACATGTACTATATATATTCCAACATACTTACATACTGCATTAATATTTAAGATCTGATCCCAAAACTAAGAAAGATAAAATATTTATCAGATAATCTGCAGTATAGAAAAAATTTACCTCAGAAAAATAATTTTGAAAATAGAAGATTTGTTTTATGATGATAAGGAATCAGTAATCTTTGAATTTAAAAGCTATTATTTAAAAATATTCTTTTTTTTTTCAAAATGACTTACTTACATAAGGAGGAGTTGAACTTGACAAAAATAAATGAATGGGTTCTAGCTTTTGTTTCTTTTTCAGGTACAATGCAGTCAGAAAAGCAATATAGGATCCCATGCTAAGCTGGGGAAGGAAAACATAATTGGTCCATCTATCAATGGTCATGACAGTTGCAGAAATAAACATCAAATTTCCAAGAAAACCTATGTTTATGGAATCATAACTAATATTTATAAAAGGTGAAATGGCAATACTTCCCAAAGCATTGTACAGATTTAATGCAATCCCTCTAAAGATACCCATGACATTCTTCAAAGAAGTGGATCAGGCACTTTTGAAATTCATTTGGAACAATAAACACCCTAGAATAGCTAAAGCAATCATTGGGAAAAAGAATATGGAAGGAATTACTTTCCCCAACTTTATTACTGTGCTACAAAGCAACAGTTATCAAAACAGCATGGTATTGGAATAAAGACAGGCCCTCAGATCAGTGGAATAGGCTTGAATACTCAGAGAATGTTCCCCAGACATACATCACCTAATTTTTGATAAAGGAGCAAGAAATCCTAAATGGAGCAGGGAAAGCCTCTTCAACAAGTGGTGTTGGCAAAACTGGTTAGCCACTTGCAAAAAATTGAACTTAGACCCCCGCTAACATCATGTACGAAGGTTAAATCCAAAAGGATGAAAGACCTCGATATCAGACCCGAAACCATAAGATATATAGAACAACACGTAGGTAAAACACTCCAGGACATTGAGACTAAAGGCATCTTCAAAGAGGAAACTGCACTCTCCAAGCAAGTGAAAGCAGAGATTAACAGATGGGAATATATTAAACTGAGAAGCTTCTGCACCTCAAAAGAACTAGCGTCCAGGATTCAAGAGTTCCCCACTGAGTGGGAGAAACTATTCACCCAATACCCATCAGACAAGGGGCTAATCTCCTAAATATACAAGGCAATGAGAGAACTTTACAAGAAAAAAACATCTAATCCCATCAAAAAATGGGGAGAAGAAATGAACAGACACTTGTTAAAAAAAGAAATACAAAGGGCCAAAATACACATGAAAAAATGCTCCATATCACTAATCATCAGGGAGATGCAAATCAAAACAACTATGAGGTACCACCTCACACCCCAGAGATTGGCACACATCACAAAGAATGAGAACAAGCAGTGTTGGCGGGGATGTGGAGAGAAAGGAACTCTTATCCACTGCTGGTGGGAATGCCGTCTAGTTCAACCTTTATGGAAAGCAATATGGAGATTCCTCCCAAAACTGGAAATCGAGATCCCATACGACCCAGCTATACCACTCCTAGGAATATACCCTAGGAACACAAAAATACAATACAAAAACCCCTTCCTTACACCTATATTCATTGCAGCACTATTAACCGTAGCAAGACTCTGTAAACAGCCAAGATACCCTTCAACAGATGAATGGCTAAAGAAACTGTGGTACATATACACAATGGAATATTATGCAACTGTCAGGAGGGATGAAGTCATGAAATTTTCCTATACATGGATGTACATGGAATCTATTATGCTGAGTGAAATAAGTCAGAGAGAGAGAGAGAGAGAGAGAGAGAGAGAGAGAGAGAGAGAGAGAAATGCAGAATGGTCTCACTCATCTATGTATTTTTTTTTAATTTTTATTTTGATTATAGTGGTTTACATGTTGACAATAATATTTTAGTTAAATATTTACATAACATCAGGGGGGATTCCCATCACCAAATTGTCCTCCTTTCACCTCCGTTTTTGTCCTAACTCCCATATCCACCTCCCTCACCCCCAGGGCTGCTAGGATATGTGGTCCCCTATGTACCTATCCCACCACATAGTAGTCTTGCATCTAGTTGGTCTAGGTGTCTCCCTAATTTCCCCCTCTAACCAGGGGGCAGGCCTAGCTAGTTAAGTTTGTGTGGTTTGGTCTGAAGAAGAGAAAAGTAGTAAACTGGGGTGAAAGTCTAATACTCCTAGAGTAGGCAGAGTCCTTCTATCGGCTCTCATCATCGATTTGGGGGGCGATGGAGAAAAAAGAAAATGAAACATTCCATCAGTACAAAAACAAAAAAACAAAAAACAAAACAAACAAACAAACAAAAAAACAAAAAGTGTCCATTATCCAGTGAGGACTCCAACAATAATGGTAGGCACCACACATGCACAAAACAAAAACACAAACAAACAAACAAACAAACAAAAAACCGCTATGGTCTTGAGATAATAAAAAAATGGTATAGCCCTGAAAGAAAGAAAAGAAAAGAGGAAAAAAAACTAGGTATATCTGGGGGCACCAGCTTCAATAAGCACGCCCACACAGAGAGATTGACCAAAAAATATTTATGTAAGTAAAAATAATAATAATAATAATAATAATACTAAATAAAGGTACAAAATAATATATAATAGGTAAACAAAGCTTTGTGCTTTTTTTTTTTCTTTTTCCTCCTGCCCTGGCACAGTAATTGTTGGGGTCATTCGAAAAGGAATTCATTTGGCCTAAGAGCTATGGGTTTTTCCGCCCTTGGAGTATATTGTCATGGGATCAACTATAGACTCTATTCAGGATCATTTACTCTCCCGGTGGTCCTTTGTCGTGTTTGGGAGACTTCCGTTCTGTTCTGGGTGGTACAAACAGACCTCTGTGTCTGGAGATCTCAGTATCTGCACAAATTCAGGGTTGGGATTTACGATGACATCAGTCTTCGTGGTTCAGGAGTTCTGTTCCCTCAGTGTCATTTCAATCCATCATTTGTGGTTGGTGTTCTTGGTCTTTGCACTATACCTAGGATGGCACTTAGGATAGCATCTTTCTTTGTGCTTCCAGAAGCCAGATTCCTTTATGATTGTCTCTGCTAGACCTTTGGAAGTGGGGTTCATGGTTGTTGTGCAGGTCGTAGTTCAAACCCTAGACTAGGGCTTTTTTATTGGTCCCACGGTGCATACCGTCTGGTCATGGTTCTAGCAGCCAGTCATCTGTAAATCGCGATCTCGGCTTTTGGATCTACCAAAGGATGACCGGTCTTCTGATTTTGTCTTATTGTTAGCTGGTGAGGCAGGGTAACCTGCTCTTAGGTCAAGTTGTTCCCATTTTCCTCGTTGTCAGCATGTCGTATTGGAGCTGAGACTTGATGTTGGCCTTGCCGTATTAAGGCTGTCCTGGCTGGGAATTGTTTCTTGTAGTTGTCGTGGAGTACTGTGCCGTTTCTATGTCTCGGATCCAGGGTTCAAGGCTGGACGGATGTTATCTAATCACCTGAGGTCTAAGATGATTCCACATGACATTTTTTCCAGGTAGGAGATATCCCTGTATTGTAAACAATTATGAGTTCCCATCTCTAGTTGATAGGAGCTCTTTTTTGTATGTAAGATTTCCCCTTTTTTTTAATGTGCCTTTGCAGGGGGAAATGGCGCTACATTCATTATATTGTCGGTGTCTTTGGGGGTGGACAAAGGGGAAAACAAAAACAGGTCACATACCTAGAGAGGGTAAAAAAAAAAAAGAAGGAAAAAAAATATATATAGGAATAAGAATATATGTGTTCTCATATGTATGTGTAGAACAGACACATTAAAAATATAGTAAAAAAACAAAACAAACAACAACAAAAACAAACAAAAAAAAAACAAAACAAAAAAACAAAAAACAAAAAATGAAATATAGAAGTATTTAAAGGACCAAAGTGATGCAATAGACTACTGTACATTTGGGGGAAAGCAGGTAAAGAGGTGGTGTAATACAGGTCTTATGCTTATGTTGGATGTACAGTTTTTCCCATTGTCTTTTGGGTTTTTCTTGTGGTGTGTGGGTTCCCCGGCACCTTTCCATCACGGCCCCTGGCCTTCTTCAGATTGGCAAATGGTTTGCGGCAGGGGGGTCCTGGAAGAGATCTTGCATTGGGGCTACTTTGGGAGTAAGACCAGTTTCAAGTAACAGTCCACATTAGGGGGAGTTGATGGGGAGGGCCGCGCAGCATGAGTCCGCAGGGGAGTTGGCGGTCTTTTCTTTTAGGAGACGAGGTGTGGGATTGACTGGGTGTCACTTCGCTTGGGTGCTGGGTACTGGGTCATCTATGTATTTTAAGAAAAATGAAAGATATTCTTGCAATAATAACTTTCAGACACAAAAGAGAAAAGAGCTGGAAGTTATTGCTCACCTCACGAAGCTCACCACAAACAGGGATGAGTTTAGTTAGAGAAATAACTAAGTTTCGAACTATCTTAATAATGAGAATGTACGAGGAAAATAGAAAGCCTGTCTAGAGTACAGGCTGCTGTCGGGTGGGGAGGAGGGAGATTTGGGACATTGGTGATGGGAATGTTGCACTGGTGATGGGTAGTGTTCTTTACATGACTGAAACCCAAACACAATCATGTATGTAATAAATTTGTTTAAATAAAAAAATTAAAAAAAAGAAATATTTTGTAGGATCTGGGATGAAATCAGAGCAGGTAAAAGGTGTATTTTTAATTAATTGATTTGTTTTTCCTATTTTTTTCTAAATGGAAAATTCAGTATCTTCATTTTTATCTTTGATTTATATATAAATGTATATTAAATATATTTAAATATAAACATATATTTATATTATATTAATATATATATAAAACCTTCACCAGTGCAACATTCCCATCACCAATATCCCCACCCCACATCGGCCTGTACTCTAGACAGGCTTTCTACTTCTCTCATTCAGTCATATTTTGTTATGATTGTTCTCAGTGTAATATTTCTGTGACTGCACCCAACAATCCCTGTGGTGAGCTTCATGTCGGGAATTTTTGTATTTTTGTGTTCCTAGGATATATCCCTAGGAGTGGTATAGCTGGATAGTATGGGAGCTCAACTTCCAGGTTTTGGAGAAATCTCAAAATAATAACAATAAAAGAATAAATAAAAATAAAAAGAATAAAAATATTCTTTCGACAGTATCTTTGATACTTATCCTAATATTATTATTATAATGTGATATAATATTAATTATGTTTATTTTATTTTTATTATCAGCACTTATAATTGATAATTCTGAATAACTGAACATTAATGTTTGTGCATAAGTATATTAGAATGTTTATGCAAATTATTAAGCTACTTTTCTATTAACCTAAGCAAAATAACATAAATGGAACCTTATATTTTTGGGTTTTTTTGGTCACAACCGGTGACACTCAGGGGTTACTTCTAGCTATGGGCTCAGAAATCAATCCTGAATTTTAGGGGACCGTATGTGACATAGGGGATAGAACCCAGATCTGTCCTGGGTCAGCCATGTTCAAGGCAAATGCCCTACTGCTGTGCTATTGCTTCAGCCCCTGGAACCCATTTTTAATGTATTCTGATCTATTTTAATATAGTCAATATACATAGCAATGATCTTATGATTACTGTTATTTTAATTACTTGTTAATTTAGAAAAAAATGTTTATCAGCAAAAAAGAGCAATCTCTTTAAATATAGTTTTATAATATTACATGCATAGTCCACTCAATTTGAAATAAAATATGGTTTTATGTAAGGTCTACTTGATCTAAATAAGATAATTCAATGATTTTATTTAAAGGAACAAAATATAGAATAAATTTATTTTCAGCTAAAAGTAGACTGTAAGCAAAATAGAAGCAAAATGAACAACATGGAGACTTACACAGCTCAGTTGAAGAGAGATACTATCAAAAAAGAAAAGAATGTATTTATGAGGCCAGAGAGATAGTGTGTCAGGATCTTTGCCAGCATTGGGCTGGTTCGTGTTCTATCTCCAAGGCCACATATGGTATTGGAGCCCCACCAGAAGTGAGTACCAGGAATTTGCTGTAAGCACTGTAGTTTGTGCCCCATATCCCCCCAAAGGTGATTGTAATTATATACATGGCAAATATATTTTAAGTAATTAGTATAAGCTCAACTATAGAAACCTTTAACACTACATATGAATTCATTACCAAAATATACTCTACCAATTTAATTTTTAATGGTTTTTAAATCTAAATTTTTTTTATTGTTGTGGTAGGTCCATACTTGGTGTTCAGGGCTTACTCTTGGCTCTGCACTCAGAATTCACAGCTGGCAGGACGTGGTGTGCCATATGGATTGCCAGGTATTGATCCTTGTTTGGCAATGTGCAGAATGTACATTCTAACAGGCCCTTTAAAAACTTTATTAATAATATTAATAATTTATAAAATTTGTATATTAAAAAACCATGGTTTACATATATCTTGTAAAAGCTTATCAACATCATTTTAATTAACATACCCTCTTATTGGTAGCCAGTGTGTGTACATTTGTTTATGTGAAACACTTGCTCTTTAAGTTATAAAATAATATAGCATATTATATTTTTTCTTCTTTTTATTAATTTTTAAATGCTCAATATAAATATTGTGCAAAGCTTTTCTATGGTTAAGAAATATTTTAAGGGAGTAAGGTTAAATTATAAAATATATACTTTATTAAAATAGAGATAACTTGAATATTTGAATATGACAAAATAACTAGAAGGTTGTCAACAATTGCTATTTGGAGTATACATATTGAAGGGCTATAAAGCAAAATAGAGCTAACAATAATCCCACACATTTAGAAGGACTTGCCATGTTAGGTGATAAAAAGCAACTGGGCAGAAGATACATGAGACAAAAGCATTCTCAGTGATGAATTTGGTACATTCAATAATTTTTATTTGAAAGTTACTCTGCATCAATAAAATTATCATGATTTTAGTCTAAGAGATTCTGCCTTTATTTAACTATATTCTAAAGAGTTAATTTATTTGATATCAGTGTCAAGTGTGTCTCATCAAACAACCAGACATTTATAGAAGAGACAATATGACCTTAAAAATATACTAGAACAAATATATACAATAGGAAGAGTGAGAATATAAACCTAAAGTATTACTGGGTTAATTCATTCTCTTATTAAATATATGATGCTAAGTAGGTTTGTGTAACTGGACACTTTAGCAAGAAGCTGTAGGGTTTTATTTTTCGAATAAGTACATACAGGCATGTGCTGGGAAAGTTGACAGGAAGGAGATTAATGGGAAAATAATATATTTTTCTTCGTAAATTATATAAAATATTGTATAATTTAAAATTTTAGTTAAAATATTAATGTTAATTAATTAAAATGTTAATAGGTGATGATATAAAACAAATATAAACTTTTACTAGGTGATAATATAAAACAGATTTTCATTACATCGCTAGAGTTTCTAACATGATTTCAGTTGGGAAGGCATTTTTTACTTATTTTATTTTTTTTGAAGCAGTGAAAAAGTTACCACTTTGCAGAAAAATCCAATAGGCTCTTAAATGCAAACTCCTTGGATTTTACTATTGCTGATTGTTTAATATATATGTATATATATCAAAATCATTAAAAAGTTGCAATGCATTTTATTACTTCTAAAACTTTCTAAGCTTATAATTTCATTGAGGATACAGACAGTTTCACACATAGAGAAATAATTAGTAAGTGCCATGTAACATGTAACTACATGTAGACATGTAAATATGTCTACTCAATAAATAAAATGATGGTTATTCTATGCCAAATTATAGATAATATGACAAAACTTCTGTAGTAGAGAGATTTACATTAAAATATGATTTCTTATTTCATTCTTAGTGCAACTTGCATTTATACTTAGTTCTGACATATTGCAACAGTTTATTTATGCATTTTCAATTTTAGACTCTAAAGTGTTTGAATTAGTCACTATTGATTATTTGCTATTGTAGTCTCTAAAGAAGAGGACTAGCATTTAATGCTGATAAAAAAAAAAAACAGGATGTTAAGAAACATGTCCAACAGGGCATGCTTAGGTCATGAGTCCAAAGGTTATTTGTCCAGCTGTAGGGATGAGACATTTTTAAGCTTGAGCATAGTGATACAGCTCTATTCCAGCAGAGAGGCGATAAGGTGGGGCAAGTGGGGAAAACATGTGAACATTGAGAAAGCACCAAGGTTTGTATGCATTCAAGGTATACAGTCTGCAATCCAGAGCTTTGAGCTATCTCCTTGGGCCAGAAATAATACATTAGGTCATAATTAATTGATAGGAGAATGTCATAACATTGTATCAATTTTTAAAATAATTTTAATCTAATTAAATTATTGTGTGTCCTGAAAACCCTAAAATATTTAAGGAGCAACATATTAAACAGTTTGAGACATTGGTTACCAAACATTATTCAGATTGGTTAATGAGGATTCACAAGATTGTAGATATTTTCACAATTTGCATTCTATTTAATATGATAAAATTCCAGTAAACATGTCAATATATTGGTCATTGTTTTCTATAAATTTAGCAAAAAATAAATGATGTTTAGCCTCATTTTCTTCTCGTAGAATTTAAATAAATTTATCTCTGGGCTATAAAAAGATAAATCTAAATATATATAGATATATATCTATATATATCTATATATATATTGGTTTTTCTGTCATACCTGGCAGCGATCAGGGGTTAACCTGGCTCTATACTCAGAAGTCGCTCCTGGCAGGCTCAGGGGACCATATGGGATGCCAGGATTAAAATATTTTTATCAGTAATAATTTTAAGGGACTAACTCACTAAATTTTAATTATAATATTTATTGTCAATTGACCTTGTCTTTTAGTGTCAATTCAATTGCTTTTAAAATGGCATCTGAAAATGAAAAAATTTGAAAAATGCTAACAATTATGTCTGAGAAATATGTTAATGAAACTTTAGAAAGACATGATGTATATAGGATGTATCATACCACAGCCCACCAAAGAGCTTTACTGTGGAGTAATCTACAATTACAATTATCACAAATAAGATGATACAGAATATATGTGGTTTTGGTGACAGATATGAAGATTTATCAGGGATTAATATTAAATTCTCTCCCCCCCACATTGAATCTGTTTAGTCTGTCAGCATTGTTAATAAATGTAGTCTTCTTTCAACAATCAAAATTCAATACTAAGTTCCTGATACCTGTAGGTTTCTAGTAGGTATCAGGCAGATTATCACAAGCCTTATCATGTGGTAAATATATAAACATTTTAGAAAAGAATATGCCTTCTTCCATGGAGTTTCTGTAACTACTATGATATTTTATCCATTATTCTATCATCTGACACCCAATTTGTTGTACTCAGGGAATGTATTTATGGAAAATATATAATAATTTTTTTAAAAATCTAAAGATCTTATAGGTAGTATCCAATTTTCTGTAACCCATAAACAGAAAGCTTTTTTCTGTCAATAAAGTGTCCAATATTTAATAGACCAGGTAAAGTACTCAATATTGCTATCAAATTTTTGCTATTTATTTTAATGTGGAATTATATTTATATTTCCTTCTAGAAATTTTAAAATTTAAACACTAATATATAAAAACAGCTCATATTTGGTGTTTTCATAAGACATTGTACACCTACAAGGCAAAAACTTATAACAAAAGCAAAAAGATTCCTAATTTTATCTCTGTGTACTCTAGTTACTACTTTTGTTTTACAAGAAAACTGTGATGAGTAAACTAATATAATGTGACTTGAATGAATATATTCCTATTTTGTATGATAGGATATTTTGATTCAAAAGTTCTCATGCATAATGATTTACATTTTCTCTTAGTAAATTCACTATTACTTGGAGAGAGAATAATGCATCAATATTTCATGGTTATATGATATGGTTTTCTCAGCAAAAGGTATTGAGAATCTTTAGATATTTGAGATAGTGTTGTCCTCCAGGTGAAATTTTATGTGTTATCTTAGAAGCATGTTAAAGATAGTAAAGTCTCCTCTAATCCCAAGAAAGTAAAAACTCCTTCAGAGAAGTAGTTTTACTCTTCAAATAAAAAATAAAGCCTTTATGTCTCATTTAACAGGAGAATGGATCAAATATTAAGCACAGGCATATTCTGATTTTTCTATTTTTCTGTGTTTCCCTTGCAAGGCACTATTTGCAGGAACTGGATTAGCTTGTTATGCTCTGTACAGGAATTAGAAGTTCGAAAGCTAATATGTAGGGTTAGTAATATGATATGGGTTAGCAAAATTAAGTCTAGCAAGTTCTTAAAGTATCATTTTATTATCAAATTGATGGGAAAACAGGTCTGGCCAATTTTAGATAAAATGCCATTATTTAAGGTTCTGCTTTCCTTGTTTTACTTAAACTCAAAGTTTCCAAGAATATGAGGAGAACTTTAAGTCAAGATTTACTGGAATAGATGTTCTAGCTGATGCTCTTAGCATAAATTATAGACAGTCTATGTGTCTGATACAAGCTTTCATCTCTAAGAATATGTATCTGATTCTGAAGAAGACCCATTTGTCTTGAAAGTAAGTTAAAATATTAAACTCTAATCAGACTATTTGTCTTCAGGAGGCCTTCCACATTCTTCCAGATTTGATTTTCATGTCCTCAAAGGATCTATCTCTTCTCTCAAATCCTTTTTAATAGTTTTATTGTTAATATACTCATATCAAACCTCTTTACCAATCATATAATTCTGGAAGAAAAAAATTATATCTTTTACATAAAACATCTCCATTCTTTTTCCCTGAATATATTGTCATTCCACTCCTAAGTATTGAGTACATTCTGAGTTTTAATCATTTAAATCCAACAATAATTTTATTCAAAACTTATTTTAAGAGTTACCTCACACTCACTGTTTCTGAAATTCAATAATTTATCTTTGAATTCATACATTGATTATTCAAGGGCATAGCATATAATATTTTGTAACAGTGTTCCTATAGTATTTATGCCCATAAGTTCTTGGTGGTTTCCATATAAACCACACCAGGTAATATTCTAACCATCAATAAGGGTTCTCTTTGCACCAAACTAAAAACAGTATTTGTTTTTATTTTTGTCATGATATATCATTTATACTAGTATGAGAAGATGCCTTGTTAGTTTTGATTTGTGGTTTCCATAATAATTGATTGCAAGTATCTTTTTTATTTGCAAGTACCTTTTCATATTTTTAATGACCACCCATATATATTTATCATAAACATATCTATCTCTTCTGTGCATTTTAATGGGATTTTGGATGGGATTTTTGGTTTTCTGTTGTTGCTGAAAACTTTTTGACTACTTTATAGATTTTTCATGTTAGTCTTTTCTACAAATTACTGTGGAGAATTTGTATGTGATCTAGCATGAGCAACCGCTGCCAGAAACAGCTTATAATAATGACACATTTGATTTTGAATTAATTTGTGGTCATTGCAGAGTCAAACACCATTTGCTTCTGCCAAAATATTTGCAGTCACCTTGCCTAAAAGAAAGAAAAAGGAAAAAATGCCAGCCATAAAAGCAGGCTCAGGGACAGGAGGGATACTGGGGATATTGGTGGAAGTAACTGAACTCTGTTGAAATGACTGATATTGGAACATTTTACACATAAAAATCAATCCTGAGTAACTTTTTTATTTTTTTCTGATTCACTTAAATTTAAAATATATGTTTGTACCCTCTACAATTTGCTATGTGATCCCAATGTGATGGTAAGACTACAGTTTGAGAAACTTTGGCAGGAAAGAGTATATTGGGAAAGATGCTTTCCTTTCTTGAGACCAACCTAGACATTAAACCTGACACCGCATATGTTCTCAATAGCAGCACCTGGAGTTATCTAGAGAGCCAGTAGTAAACTTTGAGCACAACCAGAAGTGGCCCTCAAAACAAAATATAAATATGATTTGCTGTACTTTAATAAGTGAAAGCTGCTGAGAGAACTCATCACTAAATGCATAAATTGCAACAATGTAATCTTTAGTTTTATATAAGATCTTTATTTAAATTATTACACAATTACTTATTATATACCTGTATCAAGGGATTATGTTGTATTCCTTTAGCTAATTCAGTAATACTTATCTATTAAAACTCATAAATCTTAGAGAAAAATATTAATGTCCTCCTCAAGAATTATTTTCCTTCTTTTTTAAATTAAAATGTATTAAAGTTTTGGGACAAGAGCAATACTGCAGCAGGAAGGATGATTGATTTGCACATGATGGGTGTAGGTATGATTAGCACAGCAAAAATGATTCCCCAGTAACCTCCAGGAGTTATCCCTGAATAGAATCAAGAGTAAGCCCTGAGCAACAGCAGCTTTGACCCAAAAACTAATCAAAGTTTAGGTAGTTACAGTCATGTTATGGTTTATTGCTGGAGTGCGGCCCCGGATAATCAGGCCTGCAGCATGGATGCTGTGAGGATTAAGAAAACAAAACAGACATAATAGAGAATCAAGACAGAATAGACAATCTAGACAGAATAGAGAAACAAGACAGAATGATAGAGAATGGGTCAGGGGAATCCCAGCTTTGTGGACTGAGATCCCTGACTATACTCTACATAGAAAATTTATTGTTCAGGAATAATAAATTTAAAAAAGGATTGTTAACAAAAAAAATTCCTATATAATGGTAACTAAATTGGGGGGGGGTGTTACATTTCTTAAGGGAATGTATGAGGAAAGAGAAAGTTAAGGTAAAACCTGATGATTATCTTCCTCTAGGAGAGCTGATAGATAAAAGATTGTATACAGTATTCCATCTATAGACCCCCAATGTAAACACAGGAGTTCAGGTGATTATTATTTTTTTTGTGTGTGGTTTTTGGGTCAAACCCAGCAGTGCTCAGGGGTTATTTCTGGCTCCAGGCTCAGAAATTGCTCCTGGCAGGCACAGGGGACCATATGGGGCAAGCACTGAGAAGTTTGCCTAGTATCCAGATAACTCCTCAGTCTTTATGTAAATGAATGGAATATGTAGCTTTAAATGATGTACTTGCATTCAAGCAACTGAATAGTTTGCAAGAGGTACAAAGTTCCTTTGTCTTTATCAACTCTTCTATCAAGGTAATATAAGGCATTTTTAAACAAGTTTATATGAAATGTGTTTTATTCTTTTAGGAAAACAAGCCACTATCAATACCTTTAATAGGTTTAAGTTTTCAAGTCATCAAATGTGGCCAGAAGGTATTTGTGAATGGACCCAGGCCATTTAAAGGATAAACTAGTAACAACTCTAATGCTAAATATTCTTTTGTAGTGTTAATGAGGCTTGAAGCCAAATCTGACCTGCCAATTTGAAATGATACTCGATTTTAGCTTTACTGATATTTCCAAAAATGTAAATAATTTGAGATACATTCCATTTTTAGATAAATTATATGGGCCTCCAAGTTCCCATGGGTATTAAAAATGTTTAGTTGATGAATGCCAAAGGTGGTATATTCCATTATCTGCATTAGCTCACCTGCATAACTTACAAACATGTTTAAAATGACAATCAACTCTAGAAAAACACTGTTGATGTTTTACTGAAATTAGTTTGGATCAATACTTTTTCCAACTTTGGTGAAACATCTTCATTAGTCTCCTTGTGAGCAGTGAAGCCCAATGATTCTTTCTCAACACTTTCTTGGATCTTAAAAGTTAGTTTGGATATCTTTTCCTGTAAAAAAAAAACAAGCATACCACTTCCCCAAACTTTTACCTATCCTATTTTCCATTCTCCTTTATCTTCATTATTAACCTGAATTGGTTCACTAATCTGGATTTTATTACTATGCTTTATAGTTTTTTCACTACAGAGGTTTTTTTTGGTCATGTATTCTATGAGCATAAGACAAAATTTAGAGTTATAAAGGCTCTATATATTCATTGTCTGGTGGATTCCTATTCTCCCACTATTTGTTTTTGTAATCAAGCTTCTATTGAAGGTTTGATTCTTTCTTCATAGCTGTATAAGGGGTGTCAATATTTTTAATTGATGATTGTTGAAAAAAATGTTGTTTTTCAGACATATATGCTGACCCATTGTCTGTCTTTATACTTTTAGGAACAGCCATACCTATAAACAGTGATAGAGAAAGTCATGTTTTTCTTGTTATCTAGTTAAATATGGGCCCATTAAAAATCTTGAATATCCTGTTGTTCAAAGGTAAGACATGAGTGACATCTATCTACCTGAGATCATTAATATTTCTCTATGGGGGTTAATCCTAGACACCATTGGAGGAAAATTTGGACAAAGGCAAATATTTTAATTTGATTTCTCAGATGCTTTTTAGCTGTATAAACAGTTCACATGGTGCCAGAGAGGTGGTTCAAGGGGCAGGACATTTGCCTTGAACGTGCTATCCTAGGACAGACTGCGGTTCTATCCCCTTGGTATCCCATATGGTCCCCAAGCCAGGAGAGATTTCTGAGTGCATAGCCAGGAGTGACCCCTAAACATCACCAGATGTGGTCCAAAAACAAAAAAAAGTTTACCTATTTTTTTCATGAGCTCCTGGCAATGAATAGTTTTTAATCTTGTACTACTCTGACTATTGACTATCAGATACAAAATTTAACTCATTCAATACATCCTTCGATAAATTCCACTTTAGACAGAGGAATATGTTTTCTGCCACACTTTCCAAGTGGGCCCCTGTTTTAGTATTACTCCCATCATAAAGTAGTGGGCTTATTGACTAAGATTTTTTATATTTCACTGAATGAAGTATTTGTTTTTTTTGTTGTTTTTTTTTTGACTTTTTTTTTTAATTTTTATTTTGATCATAGTGGCTTACATATTGTTGACAATGATATTTTTTTTTTGCTTGTTTTGTTTTGTTTTGTGTTTGTTTTTGTGGGGTTTTTTGTTTTTTGTGGGGGTTTTTTTTGTGTTTTTTTTTTTTGTGTGTTTTTTTTTTTTGATGCTTGTGTTTATTGTTGGAGTCCTCACTGGATATTTGACACTTCTTTTTGTACTGGTGGAATGTTTCACCTTTTTTCTCTCCTTCGTTTCTCAAACCGATGTTGAGAGCCTCTAGAAGAATTCCGCTTATTTTCGGCGTATTAGACTTTTACCCCAGTTTATTACTTTTCTCTCCTTCAAACAAAACCACGTAACTTGAACTAGCTAGTCCTGCCCCCCCCCCAATTAGAGGGGGAAACAAGGGAGACACCAGGACCAAACAGGTGCAAGACTACTATGCAGTAGGCTAGATACAGAGGAGACCACATATTCTAGCTACCCTGGGGGTGAGGGAAGAGGATATGGGTGGTAGGACAAAAACGGAGGTGTAGGGAAGACAATTTGGTGATGGGAATCCCCCCTGATTTTATGTAAATATGTACCTAAAATATCATTGAATGAAGTATTTGTTTTAGAAATTTATCAGGAGCTATGTAAAGTACTGCTTGGGTCATTTATTTTTTATTATTAAAAATAACAGCTTGAGGCTCCTAAATTTAGTGATCACATTCACATGAGCCTGAGGGAACTAGTACCTTAAATATTGGGGAAGGCCAGGCCAAAAAATGGTTAATAAAAGAGATTGTTCCTTGAGCCAGGGCCTTCTATAAAGAGCTGGCTTTTGGGCCTTAGTGATTTAACTAATGTAAAAGAAAGCATTATTAACACCCATGGAAGTCATCTTACATTTTAAACTATATCATGATTGCCTTTCTTTTAATTCTATAAAAAAATCTTGATTTTACTGACTAATTTTTCTAAGAGTGCTACAGTTTTGTTCTGAGTACCCAAGTTTATATTCTACAATATCTAAAATCCATTTTTACAAATTTTCTCAAAAAGTGAGTATTAAAACAATTTTGGAAATACAATACAATTTAAAGAGCTCCTTTTAAAAATTTATTTTCATCTGTTTCTTTTCTTTCAATATAACACTCAAACTTTCTATATATTCCTTTACATTTATTTTGTGCTATAACTTTTTTCAAAATCAATCCTTTTATAACTTTAAGACAATTTTTTCAACCATCTTAATTCATTATCTGCCTTACTTGAAATTCACTTCTATAGCCTTTATGTAATTATATTTCATAGATTTAAATATTTATCCTATAAAATTTGATATTAACTTGATTTCCCAAGAAATTTAAAAACAAGTTACTAAAAATATGTTTTCTCTCATTAAAACCTAATAAATTATTTTTTAAATAAACAAAAATTAAGGTAAGGTGAATATTTTCTCACAGTTTGCATATCAAACTGACCCTTTTCCTTCCCCCCAACCCCTAAATTTTTCAATCAGTGTGTGGGAAGATTCATTAGCATAAGATAAGAAGTTCTTCAAGTTGGCAGTTGACTTTTTTTTAATCTTTTACTAAAATAGGTGACTAGTTTATCTGGAATGTGTTTTAAACCAGTATACCTAAAAACATTAAAAAATCTAAATTTCCAAAAATATTAGAGAACAAATATTTCTAGATATTTAATATCTTAGTTTGTTATATTAGTACCAGTTTCTAAATATTTAGGCATCATATATTCTAATAGATTTATGCATAAGCAAAGAAATGCCTACATTTAAACATAGAAGTTTTCAGTTCTTCCTAAATTTTAGATAACAGTGATAGAAAATATGTAAGCTGTCAAACTTTATATAATAAACTCAAAACCCTTGGATTTAATGTTAATAAATTGTTGAGCGGTCCCAATATTGCTGAAGTTATATCTCTATTTGTAAAACATCCAGATTTTGACTTAAATTGCTTTAGACCTGCAAGATAAAATCCTGTATCTAATCTCACTTTATCTTTGACACAGTTCTTCAGCTCTTTCTAAAGACACAGGTATGATGCTGAAGAATTTTAGGTCTCAATATACTTCATTTTCCCCAATAAAACATTTAAGTCAAAAATTACAATTTCTTTTTAGTCTCATTATCCAATTTTATAAACTTTTAACTTACTTGTAAAACAAGCTCACAGTAAATATGTAGATTACCTATACTTATGAAATTGTTTACTTATGATTGATCTTTACGAAATATGTTTTTATGCCATTTATTCAATGACTTGCCCAGCTCTATACCTGATCATTTTTATTTCTAAATCCAACCTGGCTTTAATATTCACCACAACACAACAGATATGAATTGACTATAAACATTAAGGTAACAATCACAAATACACACGTATACAGTTGATCAATCAATTTGATCTTGCTGTTATTCTGACTCATTTAGGGTGATGGATGAAACTAACCTGCGACTGATAAAGGAAAGGACAGTTCCCTAAGACAAAATTAGCCATGTTGGCCGATTGGAATTTTGTCCCATGTTTTACAAACATGGGGCTTTAATCCCAGCCTGTTTTACATAGGTGTGGGCCAATTTTTTTCATTAATGTTAAGCTTGTAAGGCGTCAAAGAGATAGCATAGTGGTAGAGCATTTGCCTTGCACACACCCAACCCAGAACACACAGTGCTTCAAATCCCGGCATACCATATGGTCCCCCAAGCCTTCCAGGAGCATTTTCTGAGTGCAGAGCCGGGAGTAACCCCTGAGCTTGGCTGGGTGTACGCCACCCCCCAAAAAATACATATATATATATATATATATGTGTGTATATATATATATAATATAATATATATATATAAAGCTGGCAAGTTTGATCTAATATTTCGATCTAAGATAGTGTGTGATATTCCCATTACAATTATAAGTTTTCCTGCTATGAGGAAGGGAATTAATTTTTTCTGGATACCGGGAGAGACTACCCTAGTGGCCTCTACAAAGGGACAGTGGGGAAACTTTAAATCAGTTACTGTAATTTCCAATTTCTAGGAATCACTGCTTGTGAAGCTTAGCTGTAAAGTTCTATAGGTTAATTTATGACACTCATCATCTATAAACCAGCCAGCTTTTTCCACATACCTGTCTTTTTTTATGGCAAAAAACTAAGAAATTTCAAAGACTATGGAAAATTTTCTTATATAAACAAATTCTTTTATAAGCTCTTTGAATTCACCTAATATTTTCTCATTCAGGGGTCAAGGTGTCACCCTGATGTCAAGAGTGGATTTCCATACTGCTAGAGTTCAGACTCAAAGGACAAGACCACAAAACTGAAATAAAGTTTAATTCTTTAATCTGACTGCCAAAAATCTCCCACAGTGTCCAGCCAGGGCTATCTCCTTAAGGAGATGAACCCTAGCCAAGGTCATGAAGAAAATTATATAAGGAAGAAGTATAGGGAGGTTTCAGCTTCCTGATGATCTTTAAAATGATTGGCTACTGCGTAGGGGTACCTACCTACTGTTCTCTTGTCCTTCTCTGATAGGTTACCTGGTATGGCCACATAGTTTGGGGCAGTGTTAATGGAAATAGGCCTGTGAAGATCTACCATGTGATTCTTACAAAATGGCATCTCTCTGTACTTAGAACCTGAGAAGAAGCCTGCCATGTGGCTTTTTCAAAATGGTGTCCCTCCTTGTTCAGAACATAGGTCCCAACAATACTTAGTGTATGAGTTTATAATGCATAGCAACAGTGGCCCTGGTTAAAGATTTTAGAAGTTAGGATCTTGCCTTAAAGGGGGTAACTTTTCTTCAGCTGGTTTTGACAGAGCTATGCCTGATATGCTTAAGGACACTCTCCATTATTCCAACAGATCTTATTCACATAAATGAATAGCTTTTATAGCCATATAGAGTTGTGAGGTGCTAGTTTTTAGCTCTAACTTTTCCAATATGTGAATTAGTAGACTTAGCCTCATCTTGTGCACTCCTAGCCAAATAAAATAGTTTGAGTTGACCAAGTCTGATGCCAGTGCTATTTTGATGTTATAGACACACTGGTTCTGGCATCTCCCAGATCCCTGAGTGTTTTTCTTTAGTTACACACACAAGAAGAATATTTTTGATCTATTCATATCTCTAATCTCTTTATAAATATAGATGGTTAAGGGGAGAAATTTATTCTCTCTTCTTCACACCTGACTGTTTCTTTCCCTTCTGAGGTTCGCCTTCTTATGACTGTGATGTAAATAAAACTAAATAAATTAAGTTTTGAAAGAACCACATGGTAATCGATATAGATGGCCCTTATCTGAGGCCTTTCTGAATTCTAAGATAACTTTCTTTCATTGCTTCAAATTTAAAAGTCCCTTGCAAAGACATTGAATGTTAATACTGCCTAGTAGTTTGAAATATTCGTTAAAAATTTTCCTTTCTATATTTTACTCCCCTATTATGTGTTAGCAATTTTAGGAATTGAATGTATTCATCCTCTTTGTAAACACTCTGTTCCATTATTACCTCGATTGACAAACTTTCAGAATACTCATTCTTCAAGGTTATCACACTTATTGGTGATTCCCTCCTTCAGTTCTGGTTTCTTGAAGTTTTTTGACTTCAATAATGTCAGTCGATTGACATTTCCTACCTATTTAGGTTCTTTTTTCTTTGACACTTGCTGGCGTCTAACCATGGTGAATGGGACTAAAACAGGGGCAGATTAAGAAAATAACACAAAATCTTGAGTGAAAGCTCTGTAGGCCAAACATTTGCCTTGTAGGAACTCAACTTGGGTTTGATCCCAGGATCCAATATGGTCTCCTGATCTAGGTGTAATTTCTGAGTAAAGAGCCAGGAATAACCCCTGAGTGCCACCAGTATGTCCCAATAACTGCAAAAAAAAAAAAAAAAAGAAAGAAAGAAAAGAAAAAGAAAAAGAAAAGAAAAGAAACAAGACAGACATAATATAGAAAAGCATGGGGTCAGGGGGCTTTGAATGAGAACCCTGACTGTACTCTAATTTGGACATTTGTTAATTAGCAATCATTAATCATGAGAAGAAGGATGGCTAACAAACACATTTCTATCTAATGCTAAGTAAACCTAAGGGAGGTTTTACATTTCTTAAGGAAATATGTGAATGTGATACATGAGGAAGTTAAAGTAAAAATCCCTGAAGACTGTCTTCTTCTGGGAGGGGAGACAGATGAAAGACTGTATATAGGATTCTATCTAGATATTTATCTGTACCTCCTCTCAGACTGTCAGCTCTCTAGCTTAACTTGATCATTTCTTGAATGTCTTCATATCAGACAGTTTATGATATAGTATGCAAAAAATGTCTCTTGGATGTATAACACTCAGGGTGTATTATAACTCATGTTGGGAAACAGTGGTATACTTATGTTGTTTTTGAATTGTTTATGTTCTTTATTTATATTCTTTGAATATTAATCTAGGAATGGATTTGGTAAACCATGTTTTTATTTTAATTTTCTGTGAAAATGTCATAGTTTTTTCCACAAAAGCTCAGCTACTTTACAATAGACTAACATTTATTTCTTCCAACACCCCTTCAGAATTTTTTGTTTCTGATTATTTCTATATAGGCCATCTCAATGGAATAAAGGTATGTCATAGTTATATGAGTTTGCATTCCTGTGATAATCAGTGATAATGATTTTTAACATGCCTTCAGGCCATCTGCACATCTTTGGAGAAGTGTTTGTTGAATGTATCATGTGTGATTTTTTTCTCCATTTTTTAGCAGAGTGTCTTTTATTTAAGTGAAACTATTTGATAGTGCAGTACTTTTTTAATCCTTATTTATTTTAATTTAGTTTTTATTCAACTGACTGCATCAGTCAAGTTATTTACCTGGAGTTCCCCAGCCAGTTATATTTTATTCTCTCATTTGTGAATTTTCTCAACATCACTGAAATAATTTTATGAAAATGTGACTTGATGTCATTTTAGTTCTGCTATTCACATTTGAATTTGTGTAATTTTTTTAAACTGTGGTAGTATTTACTCAAATTTGAAATGAATATTATTGATTATTTTTTAAATATGGAACGTATACAACCCTATGATTTTTTTTGTTGTTGTTTTGGTTTTGGTTTTTGTTTTGGGCCACACGGTTGATGCTTAGGGATTATTCCTGTCTATGCACTCAAAAATCGATCCTGGTTTGGGAACCATATGGGATTTTTGGGATCAAACTCAGGTCTGTCCTGGGTCAGCCACGTGCAAGGCAAGAGCTCTACCATTGTGCTACCACTCTGGTCCCATCCCTATGATTTTTAAGGTATTCATTAATGTTGGTGAGAATAGTATTCACTTCTTAACTTTATATATGTTTCAGGAATATTGCTTTTTAATCCTTTAGGTGTTCTTTTTCCTATCCTCAATACTTGATTATGCTCAGAGATCTTCCATCAATTTTTCTGGAACTCTGTGTCATCTGCCCTGTTGTTGGTAATCATGGCAGCTGCTGCCAATTTAAATCCTCTGACCTGGTTCAAAAGCATTTAAGGTACATGGAAAAATTCTGCCCAAAATTCCCATTCCAACTCAGGACACTCTAGGATATTTAATACTGCTCTGCTTTACATTTAATACTGCTTTATTTTAATTCATTTAATACTACTTTATATTCTAACCTCCTAGACCCTAAGGGTTGCTGAAAACAGGATGGTCTTAATATAGTGCCAAATACTTCAGCAACTAAAAGGGAGGAACTAGTTTCACAAGATCCCATCCTATTGGAATTCTTTACATAGTAATGGACTTAAACTAACAGAGACATAAACAGGTAAGGTATTTGTCTTTCATAACAGTCTGGTTTGATCCCTGTCAGTTTGCATTACCAGGAGTAGTTCCTGAGTCCAGAAAGTAAATAGAAATAAATCAGCTGATCAGAAATGTGAAGTTCTTCATATAATGTGAAGAACTCAAAAGTGTTGAAGAATAATGGGAAAACAAAGAATTTAGCTATTCCAGCAGACAGGGACAGAAGCCCAGCAAAGTTCTCAAGTTTATCAAATTTCTTAAGTCTGGTCAATTGTGATTTTTTTTCAATAAATTGTTCAAGCTCCCTTATACTTTGCTTCCCCATCTTCAAATTAAAGAATTAGAAACTATATATCTGACAGATACAAAGATTCTAGATTAATGTAAAAACATGTTTTTTCATGTAGCAGGTCTTGGGTAAGAGTCTTGCTACCCCCAAAGTCAGCCAACTAAAGGATTATGATGGTGCTAAGTGAATTCATAAGCAGGAAATGCTTAAAATAACATTGTCAGATAACAGCTATTAAATACATCTCATCAAGTTATACTGTAATTTTTCTTCCTCATCCTAAACTAATTAATTTAGTTGGTAGAAAGGTGCCACAAATATAAAAATATTCTAAAATGTATGTAGAAAATATTCAAAAATAAATAGTTTGCAAGAAAGTACATATTTAGCAAATTTCTTCCTTAGACTTGGTTTATTAATTAAGGAAAATAGTCAATTATGATTACAGTTTTACACATCTAGAGAGGAAACTCTTTAGTTATAGGAGGTGTAAAAATATGTTCTTCACCTTTCTAGTCAGTATTTCTTCCTTATCATATGTCCTTCGAAAAAAATCTAAATGCAGATGCCAAAGGACTCTGCAATTTTAATGCTGCTTTTAAGAAACAATGGTATATGAATATTACTATCTTATCTATTATATTTTTAAAAGTATATTAGTACTATCTTCTATAACACATAGAATAAAATATAAGGGTATTTTTAATTCTTTAGTAGGAAATTGACACTGTTTTCTGCTGTTTCACTTTAATCTCTTTTACACGCACACAGAAACCCACTTACACTAGTGTTCCTAGTTTTTTCCTTATATTTTTCTGATATTTTATTCTCAGGAGTATGCAACTTTAATATTTTGATTAGTTCATAAATTTTTTAAAGAATTTTTATTAGAATAGCCAAAAATGTGACAAAGATCAGAAAATTTACCACAAAAACAACTTTGTCAATGAGGTTCTGATCATAGATATTCATTTGGTGTACAAAGGAAGTCATTTTTACTTGTTTAGAAAATGAATACCTTCTGAAGATACCAAGTTTTATGGCGGAAAATATGGAACACTCAAAATTTGTAATTTTCCTTGAGAAAACTACATTGTCTAAAATAATATATCTTGATCTGTGTTTTTACTTACTTCCTATCAATATTGGCTCTAAAATATGCACAATTACTTTATTAGAAATAAATATTTATATACATTTGTTATAATTTAAAGTCCATTATAATTTATCATATTGTTATTACATTTTATTATAAAAGCCTGAATTGAGTTTAATTATTGGGGCCGGTGAGGTGGCGCTAGAGGTAAGGTGTCTGCCTTGCAAGCGCTAGCCAAGGAAGGACTGTGGTTCAATCCCCCGGTGTCCCATATGGCCCCCCCAAGCCAGGGGCAGTTTATGAGCACTTAGCCAGGAGCAACCCCTGAGCATCAAATGGGTGTGGCCTGAATAACCAAAAAAAAATTATGATTAAGGAGTTGAGAACAGGTTGCCTCAAATATACTATCAGGATGCACTAATTATTTTGAGATAAACATATTTAAGAAATGACTGGTAAAGAAAAAACTAAACAAAAAATGCAACAACTCCCCTTTCTCTTGAAAGCAAGGGAGATTTCCTCATGTAAAAAAAGTTTCCTACATGTGATTAAAAGAATCAAAGGCATAGCTTTTGAGATAGGGAAGTTAGACCTAAGACAACCTACTAGAACACTGTCTTTTAAAACTTTGTCTTTTCTATTCTTGTTCAAATTAAATGTCCATTAATTTCTCCATATCCCTAGAAACTCTGACACTAAGTTTATTTTTTTCTTGTTGACTGAAAAAACTTAGAGAAACAAAGTGGAAACACTTTTTTCTGGTGTGCAGGAAGAAGGCAAAGTGTAGAGAATGATGTACACTACTTTAGGTATGGTATGTAGTAACTATGCACATCAATATTATAAATATTAATACTATATCAATATTGCCTACATTAGAATAAAAATACATTTAAAAGCATAGTGATTAACAGGTTCAGTATTGTCTGTGGTTTGGTGGGCTTTTGGAATATATCCTCCTAAAGATAAGAATATATGGGAATATATGGTAGGAGACATATCTAGGTAATGAGGCCAAGACAATAGTCCAGCTATAAGATGAAGGAAAAACATTCCATATTGAGTACTCTCATGCCAATTTTATTATACTAAAAAGCTATGTGCAAAGATAAAGATTCAGTTTACATGAATTATCTTACAATATAATATGTTTAATTATAACTGCATGTTTAATTGAAGAAGAAATAGAAGAAGAAGGAAGAGGAGGAGGAGGAGAAGGTGAAGAAAGAGGAGAAGGAGAAGGAAAAGAAGAAGGAAGAGGAGGAGGAGAAGGTGAAGAAATAGAAGAAGAAAGAGAAGAAGAAGGAGGAGGAGGAGGAGGAGGAGGAGGAGGAGGAGGAGGAGGAGGAGGAGGAGGAGGAGGAGGAGGAGGAGGAGGAGGAGGAGGAGGAGGAGGAGGAGGAGGAGGAGGAGGAAGGGGCTGGAGCAGTGGCACGTAGTGCTAAGGCACTGCCTTGCCAGCACAAGCCTAGGACGGTCCCAGGTTCGATCCCTGGACTCCCATACGGTCTTCCAAGCCAGGGGCGATTTCTGAGCGCATAGCCAAGAGTAACCCCTGAGCGTCACCAGATGTGCCCCCCAAAAAAAGAAGAAAAGAAGAAGAAAGTGGAAAGGGAGGTGGAGAAGGTGGAAAGGTGGAAAAGAAGATGAAGAAAAAGGTGGAGAGGAGAAGAAGAAATTGGAGAGGAGTAAAAGGAGAAGGTGGTGACGGAGGTGAAAAAAAACAGAAGTAGAAACAGCAGCAGCAGTAGTTGAAGAAACATCTGTTTCCCTGTTCAATTTTCTTGAATTTTTAAAACAAAACTATATTTATCAATTTCTGAGAGGGTAGAACATAAAAGTAAAGGATGTTTGCCATAAAAGTTGGATATATATTGTCTATAACAGCTTCTGGGGCCAATCTGCATAGCAAGCTCCTGGTTGTTTATTCAGTGGGAAAGCTAATAAATCTATTTGTGATAACTCCTAAAAGGCGATCATTTTCAGAAAGAGTGAATACTGGCAAAAGCCATTGTTTCAGCAAATCCAAATGACAAGTGTTTTAATATGACAACATTTGCAGTTCTGGGGGCACAGTACATTTTTGGAATCATAAAAGTAGCGACACATTCTGCGTGGCAAAACATACTGTGTTTAAATCTGTCCTACTGAAACATGTCACTAATGATTATGTACATTGCATTAAAATGGAAGTATGACAAATTATAGATCAAGTCATTTCTCTTTAAATCTTTATTTTCTTTTTTCATTTCTCCCTTGTATCCATCTGTTTGAGTTACTCAGATTTTCAAATACAGTTAGGCAAATCTCTTGAGAGGTTTCTCACACATTTGTACTTTACACTTTTCATTGATAGTAACTTTTTTTTTATTTGTAGTAGGGAAATTGAATATAATGATTCCTAAATTAGTGAATTTTTCTCTTTTTTTGATTTTTTGGGTCACATCCGGCATTGCTCAGCAGTTACTTCTGGCTCTAAGCTCAGAAATAGCTCCTGGTAGGCTCAGGGGACCATATGGGATGCCAGGATTCAAACTACTGGCCTTCTGCATGGAAGGCAAATGCCTTACCTCCATCCTATCACTTCAGCCCCAAATTTGTGACTTTAAATACATCTCTTTTTTATGTTCAAAAAATGTAATGGTTATTTGTGAAGCCTACTAAGGTGAAATTCAGCGTTCACGTTTTTTTTTTTTTTAGCGTTCATGTACTTTACTTTTTTTTGCATATGTTTCCAGAGATCTAGGATCCAAGAGATTGCTGAAAATAAAAAGTTGAAGGTCATTTCCCTAAAAGTTCCAATCTAGAATAAGATTAAGTAGAATCCATATAGCAAAGCGAAGTAAACATTGTTCAAAGTAAAACAATAAGAATGTGAAACATTGTACTGTAAACTTAGAAGTAGAGAGAAAATAAAAAGGTGTTTATTAAAGAGTTGTCAATCACTCAAGCTCCATAGTGCAAGATAATTACTATCATAGTAGATTTAGATTCTTTTCTGTGGATTTATAGAGATAGTTTTTACTTGGTCTTGTATTATTATCTCAATTTAAACTGCAGAGAATACAAGGGAAGCACACCCAATTTTTCGGGCTATTTCTTTATACATCTGCTTCCATGCTTTCCTAACATTTAATAACTGAGTGTGTCATGTAGTCTATTAAATTTCTTTTTTATGTTTATTCAAGTTTCCTAATGGGTTGTTGCATTAAATAATTAATGAGGGTGGTGGATGGTGAAGGATGGATGGAGGGATCTTTCTCTGCCACCCCAAGCCACGTGGCTCCGCAATCCTTATTCAGTTGGCGGGTCCCAGGTTTAGGTGAACGTCGGAATCAAACTCATCCAGAGACAGGCATCAGGAAGCATCAATTTTTTTGGTTTTTGGGCCACACCCAGCTTTGCTCAGGGGTTACTCCTGGCTGTCTGCTCAGAAATAGCTCCTGGCAGACACGGGGACCATATGGGACACCAGGATTCGAATCAACCACCTTTGGTCCTGGATCTGCTGCTTGCAAGGCAAACGCCGCTGTGCTATCTCTCCAGGCCCAACTTTTTTTTTTTGGGGGGGGGGGGCGGGGGGGTTTGGGCCACACCCGGCGGTGCTACAAGCATTCAGCTATTCTTAGCTAGCCCTGCATCTTAACTCCTTTCAGCCATCTTCCCTTTGACCTCCATGCTGGCCAAAGACCAAAAGGGCAAAAGCTCAATCCCCACCGTCAAAGGCTTTATCTAACCTTCCAAGTCCACTCCCCGGAATGGGAGAGGTCTCAGGTAGAAACACCTAAATCCAGGGTGGAGTTACAATGGGTCTCTCTCATTTTTGGCAATAACAAGGTCAGATGCCCTATAAATATTTTCTCAGTCTGAAGTCCTCATTCTGTTCTTACTTTCAATTCATAGCTGCCATTGAAGTGCAGATGAACCTCACTTGTCCTGAAACTGCTCTTTCAAAGATTTCAATTACTTGCTTGACCTTGTAGATTGTATGCTTCCATCTCTGTTACTTATAGGACACGCTGCAATTATAGGAACTTTGCAATGTATTCTACTACTACATATGGCTTTTAAAAGGCCCCGGAATTTAACATGTTTATGCTATGATCTGAGACTCTTTCCTGACATATATAACTTAAGTTATATCAGTTCACCAATTGGCACTTGTGTTTTTCATATATAGTGATGTTAAGTACATAAATATGCAAGTGATTGATAACTGTGCCTTTATTTATGTGGTATTTTAAAATTCTATTCTTAAAACAAATTTGAGGTGTTTCATTTGTTTCTAAAACAGATTTTATTATGTTTTTCTTATAATTTGTCCTCATTCAAATCCAGGCTAACTAACTGAAAAGTAGAATAACAAAAGTGAAATCAGGTATAGTCCTTTGGATATACACAGCCATACATGTATATTGAGTCAAAATACTTTCAGCTTAAATATTTGAATAGATAAAAAGATTTTTTACTATATTATTATTATATAATAAGTACAGATTTATTAATCTTATAAAATTATTTCTCTCATAAAAGACCTCCAAGTATAAAAATAATTTTATTTAATTTGTATAAACTCAAGTTATCAAAGAGCTATTTAACAGCATATTGGATCAGTTTAAATATTAATTTATAAAAATACCATATGGATTTATATAATTTTGAAGTAATTAAGTACTATAACCAGCATATTTTAGACATTAATATTACTTTTGAATTATCTAAGAAAATAAAAGCAATTTCCCGAAGCTTCTACTTCAAAAAATGTAGAATAGGGCCTGATTTAAATCCTCATTGCTCTTTCTCAGATCTCATTATTTGTTTTGTATTACACCTTCCTGTTATCATGTACTTAAAATTGTAAACTTAAGGATGTCTCATAATTATTGAAGATACTATTATACAAAAATATATGTGAGAATTAATTTGTCATTAGTTTTTTCTTACAGTCTATTAATAATTCAATTTATTCTTTCTGAGTTTATACAAATATATAACTCACACTTAGCTTAAAATATTTCTTACAGCAACTTTTAATACAATTAAACATTATTTACATTTTATTAAATTTTTATTGTCATTTATATAAATCATCTCACATTGTATCCAACTTAAATTTCTTACACTCTGAAATATATTTTCTAACTTTTATCATCAGTGTCATCATTTGACTTTTTCTCTATTCTGAGGATCATGTTCAGTCTCTCTCGTTTGCTAACTTCAAAATGTACTCTTTGATCTATTTTCCATTTCTTCTTGGCATAATGGGGTGCCTAGGTATTCTGTCACTGAAATTCATGGGCCAACATGTAGAATATATATGGCAAAAGAATTAAGATATCCTCAGTCATCTTTGTAATTGGATAACAAATACAATGTTTGAGAAACAATAGGTTATTAGTGAACTTTGTTCATAAAAATACTAACTGTGATATAATTAATTTTAAGGATAAGCAAGATTAAAAGTTTTTATAAGCATAAATTGCAGAAGAGATTTAAGGATATTTTATGTGGAATAATTCTGAGGTATCGGCTGTAGTTAGTGTACTAGTTTCTAGGAATTGACATCCTCAAAGTGATGTTCTAGGAATTAATAGAGGTAACTATTTTCCTATTCAACAACATCATTCTACAATTAGAGTTCTTTATATAAACTGAATGCTTATAAAGCATAAAGAATACTTTTATAATATGATGTCTAATTTTATTGTTAATTATTAGTAATATAAAAATCTGGCCAGAGAAAATCTTTCTCCATTAAGTCACTTCAAAATTTAAAGACAAAATTTGCTGCAACAAATATTAAAAAATCATATGTGTTCTATCAACTATTAAAATTAAAAAGCCATCAGAATGTTTTCTCTGGTGTGTAAAGAAAGACACAGAGAAAAGACAGCTTTTGAATTCTAAAAGACAGTTTAGCCAGATGCCTAACCCACTAACACTTTAATCATTAAGCTCAATTCCTCCTAAGTGTAGATAATAAATGAATGTGTGTTGTTTAAGTAATATAATCTGCTCTATTTTGTTGTGACAGTACAAAATGACTAATAGATACCTCAATTACCTTTCTATATTGCTCTTTAGTTTTTGTTTCTAATTTAGTTAAACTTTCCTTTTCTTTCTAAAATCAACGGATTTAACCCTGCTATAGAAACTATGTGTAAAATAGGCCAGGCAGGGGGCTACAGTGATAAAACAACAGGTAGGATATTTGTTTTGTATGCCACCAATCTATAAATGTTTGATCCTCAGCATCTCATATAGTTCCCATGCCCTCCCCCACCTACCCTTCTCCGTGCCAGGAATGATTCTTGTTTTAAAATTTTATTTTAATAGTATGTTTATTTAAGCACCATGATTACATAATTAGATGTTTGTAGTTGGAACTCAGTCATAAAAAGTATACACCCCCTTCACCAATGCAACCTTTCCACCACAAATGCCCCCATCTCCCTCCTCCTTCATCCCCTGCCTGTAATCTAGACAGGCATTCTATTTCTCTTACTCACCACCATTGTTATGATAATTGTTAGTGTAGTTATTTTTCTAATTGTGCTCACCACTCTTTGCTGTGAACTTTATATTGTGGTCCGATCCTTTCAGCCCTCATCTTTACTGTCTCTGGGTATTATTAACATACTGTCTTTTATTTTCCTAAATCCTGCAGATGAATAAGAGTATTCTATGTCAGTCTCTCTCCTTCTGACTTACTTTACTTAGCATAATAATTTCCATGTCCATGTATAAAAACTTTCATGACTTCATTTTTTTCTGACGGCTGCATGGTGTTTTATTGTGTATATCTACCACTGTTGCTTTAGCCACTCAGCTGTTGTCAGACATCTGGGTTATATCCAGATTCTAGATATTGTAAATAGAACCGCAATAAACATAGATGTGCAGAGGACATTTTTATATTGTGTTTCTGTGTTCCTAGGGTATATTCCTAGGAGTGGTATAACTGGATCACATGGGAGCTCAATGTCCATTTCTTTAAGGAATCTCCATATTGTTTTCCAGAAAGGCTGGAGTAGATAGCATTCCCACTAGCAGTAAATGAGAATTCCTTCTCCCCACATCCCCACCAGCACTGATGGTTCTTGTTCTTTGTGATGTGTGCTAGTCTCTCTGGTGTGAGATAATACCTCATTGTTGTTTCGTTAGAATCTCCCTGATAATTAGTGATGTGGAACATATTTTTCATGTGCCTTTTGGCCATTTGTATTTCTTCTTTGAAAAAGTGTCTATTCATTTCTTCTCATTTTTTCATGGGATTAGATGTTTATTCTTGTTAAATTCTGTTAGTACCTTGTCTGTCTTAGATATTAGCCTCTTTTCTGATGGGTATTGGATAAATAATTTCTCCCACTCCATGTGTGGCCTAGGAGTGATTCTTGAGTACAGCTCAAAAACCAAAAACAAGACCAAAACAAAACTAAAAAGGTCAATACAGGATAGACTTTGCTAGAGAGTAAATAATGACTACAATAAAATAAAATCTTCTGATAAGTGATACCTTAATAAAACTTTGTTCTAACCAGAGGGAATAGACAAAGAGCGGTGCATCATTTAATGGCATTGGGAATGCATATTGAAAAATAAACACATCACAGAGAATGTTACACAAACCTATATAGTAAATAGGTTTCTACAGACCTAGGCTATTTGCTTAGAGTGTTGCTATTGTACTACAAAATTTCACCAAGGGTATTCTTCTGGGTACTACAAGTACTCACTACACAATGGCATTTGTGTACTAAACATATTTAAGCAAAGAAATAGAGCAAAGTAGATATACAGAGGAAAAATATAATTAAAAGATTAGAAATTTAGTTGAGATAAATTAATAAGAGTAAATGTGAATGAGTAAATGATGGATACTATTTTAATATTACTGCATATTACTGTGTAGAGGTTTACCTATATTACACTAGAATTATAAAAAAAAATCTTTAATAACATCTGAGAGGCCAAAGTGATTTTCTACCGGGTAGAGTACTTGCCTTCTGCTGCACTAATAGATCCCATGATGCCTTCATTCCTACTTTAGTTAAGACTTTTATTTCAGTCCCAATAGTGTCATCCTTCCAGTATGTTTCAGGGTTTTCTTGTTACCTTTTTCAGTTACTACAAAATCTCCAGCCTTAAAACGGCTTGATCCAATTATTGTATAAAAAAGGTAATGTTTTCCAGCCTTAAAACTGCTTGATCAAATTATTGTATAAAAAAGATAATGTTTAGTGGAAGATTATATCACTTTAGTATCAGGACAAAATTTGTGAAAGATTGTCAACAACAGGCAAAATGTTTCTTTTTGGGATTCTTTACAGCTATCTATGCTGGGCAAACAAATGGTAGGCTGGGGAATTAACTCATGCAGGCTGTTTGCAGATAAAAAACCTACCTACTCTGCTATCTTGTTAGCCTCTTTAAACAAAATTTTAATAGCTATGTTATGTCTGGCCATGCATTAGCATCTCCATTAAAGGGGAACTCAGTAGGCCCAACAGATGTATCCCTGAATTTTCCTTGCACGGAGAATTGAGAAAACTCCACAGGGTTCCTCAAAAGGCCTGCTGCAGATGAGGAATTCCTGAAGAAATATTTCTGAGATTCATATTATGGTACCTACATTATATTCCCTTCACATTATTTGGCCTTAAAATCAATTCTCCTTTCTGATGATATTTACGGAAATGTATAGACTTGATTAAAACCCCTTTCCTGGATAATATTTAGCACCAAAATCAAAGGCAATATTTTCCTCTTTTTCAAAATGTCCTTGCAGCCTCGGTTTCTGGTATGTAAGGGTGTAGCCAGAATGCAGATCCTGGGCTATTGGCTTTTCTCAACAAATGGGGACTTCACCTTAGTATTGGATTTAGCTCTTTCTTTCACTAGACCTCTAAATAATAGAGCACAACCCAGTAAAGATTGTATTCCTAGATTTTTTCTACTTATTACTAATCCCTTATTTTGTATCTGAAGTTAGTTTGCAAAGAGCTGCCTTGCGTTGTGACCTTCTCCTTTGTAACTCAGAATTCTTACTGCTCACACCCATAGTTTAATGTATTGTTTACTGTTAAACTCTGCTTTGTAATTGTAAACATTCTTCTCAATACCCATGACTGACTTTTGCCCTTTATAAAACTCCGTGCCTGGAGATTAAATTTGTCACACCCTTGCCAGAACATGTTGTCCCCATACGATCTGTTTGTGTGGTCTCTCATTTCATCATTTCTTCAATATTATTCTGTACATCGGCTGGATCATTGAAGTCCAGCTGGCATTGCAGGACAGAAGCTTCTGGCAATGTTATTTTCCAAATACTATTTTTCACTGATGCACCAATTCCGGAGAATTTATTGGAAGAGGAACTGAGGAATGTCTTCATGTCTTCTTACTCTTGTAGTCCATACCAGTAGAAACAGTTTTGTTTTATTTTATTTTGGAGTCACACTAGGCATTTACACTGGGCAGTGCTTCTGGCTTTTTTTGCTCAGAGAACTCAAAGGCATGCTAGAGATATAATTCGGTCTGCTGGGTACAATGCAATTGCTCTACCCACTATGTTATCACTCCAGCATCTAGAATGGAGTATTTTTTAATAATTAGTTTAAATGTTTTATCTTCTTGGGGTGACATCCAGCTGCTTTTTCTTGTTGTTGCTGATACTTGGTTTTGTTTAGTTTGTATTTGTTTTGGGGCCATCTCCATCAGTGTACATGGCTTATTCTTGGCTTTGTACTCAGGAATTATTTCTGGCATAATTATCTGCTATGACAATGATAGTTGGAAATGATCACTTTGGACAAGCACTGGGTGCTGAAAGGAGGTAAAGTGAAATACACGGCACTATTCCAGGAACAAAATTGCAAACTGTAGTAACTAAGAGAAAAAAGAGAGAGAAAGAGAGAGCAAAATGTCTGCCATAAAAACAGGTGGTCCTGGGAGAAGCTAGAAGGAAACTGGGGACATTGGGGAAGGAAATATTCGCTGGTGAAGGTATGGGTGTTGGAAGATTGTATAACTGACTTGGTCATGAATAACCTTGTAACTGTGTATCTCATGGAGACTGACTGAAAAATTTTAATTAATTAATTAATTAATTAATTAAAAACTGAGTCAGATAGTCAGCAGCAGTATGAGAGTTATTATATGTTTGGAAATTTGGAGTTGTTATATGTTGAAAGTGTGAATCCAAAACTTTGTGATATTGCCTCATTTGTTATTTCAAGAATTAATTAGGGTCAGAGCAATAACACAGTGTGGAGGGCATTTGCTTTGCATACAGCCCAGCTGGAACCTACCTGGGTTTGATTCCTGGGCATCACATATGTTCCCCAGAGTCTGTCAGAAACTCTTTCATTTTTTTCTTTTTCTTTTTTCTGTTTTTGGGCCACACCCTGTGACACACCCAAGTTACTCCTGGCTATGAGGTTGGAAATTGCTCCTGGCTTTGGGACCATATGGGACACAAAGAATCGAACCCAGGTCCATCGTTCATCGGCTGCATGCAAGGCAAACACCCTACCACTGTGCTATCACTTCGACCCTGTCAGGAGCAATTTATGAGTGCAGAGCTAAGAGTAACCTTTGAGCATTGCCAATGTGGCCCAAAATTCCCCCCAAAACAATTAATTTGATTTATAGGTTCAACTTTGACCATAAGGAAAGAATTTTGTCCTTTTCCCTATGGGTTATAAGGATAACTTCACTTTACATCCAAGACATAGCTCCCCAGTGAGAATGACATATATCAAAAAAGACTGGAAATGATCATTTAGACAGACATGTAGTGAAAAAGAAATTCTCAATTTGTGAGCATCTTCAAGTTTAGTATGCAAACAATAATATGACTAATATCATATAAGAAAATAATTTTCTTTTATTTCTCTCTCTCTTTTTACTTTTTATGTGTTTATTTTTCTTGTCTTGGCCAATGCAATCAAAACATTTAAGAATTATTTGAGGTCCATATCCTGGAGAGTGCTGTCAATATTTTTATCATTTTATCTTCATGGTTTCAAGGTTGTTAATACACACTGGGATAACTTTTCCAAAATGAGGGATATGTATCCAGTTTCAATAATATTTCTTTTGTTAGTGACTAGAATATAGCTCATTATCTTATTTCCATTTGGAAACGGATTTGAAGTTTTTAACATGACTTCATTAAAATAATATTTTGATGATATATACATTTTAAGTCCCATTTTAATTTAATATAATTGGTACATGTATATATGTGATAAATATAAAAATTTTACAATCTTGATATTATGTTCTAATCATTATAATTTACATATTCTATGAAAAGACAGCTGAAAATGATAAATTTGGGTTATTACCACTATAATTTCTTTGACCCTCATCAAATTGAACAATTTGTTTCACTCTGTAAGACTTTAATTTAAATATCTTCTCAAAAATCTCTTTTACCTATAATGTCACCTCAAGTTTATATATTTTAGAGAAAATAATGGCTATCAATTTTTCCCAATTTGTTCAATCTGAGCTGATATCTCTGTAGAATTCTCAGAAAAGGGTGTTCAGGGGTCTCAAAATTGCGGCCCCCGGGCCGTTTGCAGCCCTCCGTACAACATTTTGTGGCCCTGCCCTAGAGGAATCTTTTTTTGTTTTGTTTTGTTTTAGTTGTTTGGGTCATCCCCCCTCCCCCAATGTTCAAGGCTTACTACTGACTTTGCACTCAAGGATCACCCCGACTTTGCCTCCTGCGGCCCCCAAGTAAATTGAGTTTGAGACCCCTGCGTAGGGGAAAGAATCCATTTTTGCATGAACTCAAGAGCCCAGCACTACACCCTACATATTCTGCCAGAAAGGGCCCAGCTCCTGGCTTTAACCTTAATAAACTACTAAACCATACTTTTGTTTCAGGTATATCGATCCTAGACACCTGAGAATTTTATAATATTGTCATATCAGTACACAGGGAATCTGATGGGAAAGTTACATAGTAATCTATCAAATTCTGTGAACCTAAGCAGTTACAAAAAAGGCTATTCTGGGCACAATTCACAGCCCTGTAGATCCATAGCTACTAAATTTACTCACACCATAGAGAGCTATAACAATTAGATCAAATTGACCCTTGATATGGTCCTCCAAGGAGTAGAATCAGAGAGCAGAATCAGGAGTAACTTCTGATCTTTATCATGTATGGCATGAAAACAAGCAAAAACTTAGTTTCAAAGCATATTTTAACCCAGTATATGAAAAATATTATATTTTAAAATTGCATTTATCATTGTGTTATAAAACATGATAAGAAATGAAAATGTTTGTGCCTGGAAGGAGATAGTAATAAGTGGAAAATTGAGGTCACTGGTGAAGGGAAGGTCTCATTGGTTATGGGGTTGTTGTTTGAACATTTAATGTCTAAAGTGACTATATTATGAACAACTTGTGTTCATAATTATGAACAGCATAGTGTTAGAATACATTTTTAAAATCAAGTTTATAAATTTTAACATTTAATTTTTTCTCATGAATTTCAAAAAATGTTTCTAAAACCTACATGTGGTTTATTAAAATGTTTTTCCTTTCTTTTGATAAATTATACATTTCTTTTAATAAGTTGATATATAAAATACTTCTAAATAGTTTGTAGACACCTGTTTTTTCACTACAATTCAAAGAATTTTATTTTTAGAAAATAGAAACCACAATAAAATGGTTTTGTTAATATAATTTTCTTTATAAAAGTTATTTTATTTTATACATATTTCTGTTCAATTTCTTCTTTTGCATAGTATCAATTTATGACTAAGAATAAATCCAAAAGATTATGGGTTTACTGAATATTTTTTCTCTGTGGGATCATGTCTCTGTCTAAAAGAATATTAAGTAATTAGAACCATCAGCTCTACAGTGCATGTATATTGCAAAAAAATACCCAAAAACCCTGGATCCACACAATTGAAAAAATAATGTGCCTGCTGTATAAAATCCTTAAAGCATCAGCCATTCCAAGAAATGTTTATAGTTATTGTGCATGAGATTTCATGTTCACTTTTTGTTCTCTTTAACTATATACATAGCAGTTGTTGACAATATCTTTAATCATGTTATTTCTGAAATTTCTTGTACTTATCATTTTTTATTTAAACAAAGATTAAGGGCCAGAGAAATAGAAAAGTATTAAGGCACATGAATTTCCTGTATCCAACCTTGGTTCAATTGCTGGCACTTCAATCATCCGAGTGAGTCATGGAGGCCTTGCTGCTTGAAGGGCCTCAGTAATCTCCAGTATTGCAGGGCCAGAACAACATTGTATTCCTGAAACCTTACATTAAGTCTCTAGTTAAGTTACCTTAGAACAGTGGTTGACAACTTTTTTTTTCCAACGGAGATGAATCTCGTAAAACCACGATTGAAATTCATTTTGAGAGCCACATTTTTTTGTTGTTGTTGTTGTTATGTTTTGTTGTTGTTGTTGTTTTTTGGGGGGTCACACCCGGCGGTGCTCAGGGGTTACTCCTGGCTGTCTGCTCAGAAATAGCTCCTGGCAGGCACGGGGGACCATATGGGACACCAGGATTCAAACAAACCACCTTAGGTTCTGGATCGGCTGCTTGCAAGGCAAACACCGCTGTGCTATCTCTCCGGGCCCTGTTGTTATGTTTTGGCCACGCTCAGGGGTTACTCCTGGCTCTATGCTCAGAAATAGCTCCTGGCAGGCTCAGGGGACCTTATGGGATGCCAGGATTCGAACCACCGACCTTCTGCATGAGAGGCAAACGCCTTACATCCATGCTATCTCTCCGGCCCTGAGAGCCACATTTTTAAAACCGAAAATACATAGAATGGTACACTGTTTTTAGTTTCAATAAGTTTTTATTGAGAATATTCTGCATACAAGTATCCACATAGGTCGGGAGAATACAAATAACACAACTAATAAAACAAAAACTTTAAAACGATATTTTTTATTGATAATGTTAAATTCCATAAAATTTGCCTTGCAATGTAGAGAAAATTACATCCTGACAATGACTGACAAAGTCACAAACACTAATGTGAACATTGGCCTTGCATTTACTTGGATAGTTTTGCTGTTTCTGAAATCCTGAAACCTCTTGAAAAAAGCTTTCCTCATATTTAAAAGTGCTGTTTTAAAATAGGTAATGTCAATATCAGAATTATTTTCTTGGCGATGTTTCAACAGGCTTGGAAAGTGAATCAAAGTTTCTCTGTCAAAATCTTGAGCAAAAACAGATAATTTGTTTTCAAACAAAATAACTTCTTCTAACATCGAAAAAATTGTGTTTCCTTTCCCCTGTAGTTTATGATTAAGCTGATTTAGATGTGAAGTAACATCCACCATGAAATACAGTTTTTGAATACACTGACCATTTGTTAATTCTGGATAGTGAACACCCTTCTTGAGGAAAATGCTTTGATTTCTGATAATAATTAAGCAAAATGTTTCAAAATGTTTCCCTTGATAACCGAACTGTGTTGAAAATTTGAAACTCTACAATATGGAGATGAAACAGGTAAAAGAGAAAAACCTTTTAACAATCTTTAAAAGCAAGGACAATGTTCCAGAGAAAAATAATGATTTCACTGAAAGGAAAAAAAATCTATTGACACGTTAATGTGTGCTGCAAGAAACCAAACTAAAATACACACAAAAACAAAAACTGCAGTTTTTTAAAGGCATATGATATATCATAAAGGAATTATGATAGAGTGCCTGAAACATTTAAAAAATAATTTTTTATTTAAGCATATTTGTTACAAAATTATTCATACTTGAGTTTCAATCATAGAATGTACACCACCCTTCACCAGTGCACTTTCCCACCACCAATGTTCCTTGTTTCCTTCCCCTTCACCTTCCTCTGCCTATGTCAGGGACAGGCATTTTGCTTTTTTTTCTCTCTATCTCTCTTTTCCTTTATGACACTGAGGTTTGCAAAATTTCCTTTATGACACCATGGTTTGCAATATTGTTAATTAAAGTGTACCATTTTCAGCATCCAGTTCTTGTCCAGAGTGATATGTTCCAACTATCAATTTCATAATGTACCTTTCTCTATTCTAACTGAACTCACCACTTTTTATGGCAAGCTTCCTATCATGGACTAGTCCTCCTGTCCCTCATCCCTATTTTCTCTAGATATTATTACCATATTGCTATTTATTATTCTTATATGCCACAAATGATTATTCTGTGTCTACACCTCTCCTGACTCATTTCACTCAGAATAATAATCTGATGTGTTGATATATGTACAGATGATGCACTGTGCATGGCTCAGTGTCTTTGTGTAGTTACAAGAAACAGAAGTTGCACACCCGTGCATTGTATCCACTCATTCTATGATAGACTGGATTAAAAAAAAACTCCCTGCTGAACTAAACTCTGTGACAGATGACACAGTAAAGATAATGTGTGAAATTCACAATTGTGATCAAATCCAGGCTATTCACCACCCTGGGTGAGAGTATGGATGTCCACTACTAGCATTTTCTCCATGAAGAAGTGAAGTGGCTGTTCAGGGGAAGGGTGCTCTCTTGCCTTATTGGCAAGAGGGAAGAAGTAGTGCAGTTCCTGTGAGAGCAGAACTCTGACTTTGTACAGCCCCAGTTGGAAAAGGAATCGGAAGCTAAGCTGTGTATTTGGTAGACATTGTTCACTTTCTCTATGAATTTAATATTTCTCTGCAGGGGAGTTTCACAAGTAGTTTTTACAGTGAGACATAAGATGGATGTGTTCAAAAAAGAATCTGATTCTGGGATAGCTGTGTCTGAGAAGGAGATATTGAAATGTTTCTACTCTTGCAAAATATTTCTGATTGGCACTTATATTATGCAGAAAGTCATAATCAATATGAAAAACAGCATTTAAGGGCATTAGCTCACAACTTTAATCATGAGTACTCTGAACATGAGAATCCACAGAAAAGAAAACTCTGGGTTGAGAATCCCTTCATGGAAGATTCCCACTCTGGTGCAAAATAAAATATGTGTTTTAAGATCACTCCAGGCACTGTATTTCTAAACCCCACCCAACCTGGTCTGAAGAAGCAGGGTAGCAGGAAAGAAGTAATAAACCAAGCTAGCCAGGAAAGGATGATCGTGGAATCTATGGCCTTTTACCTTGTACTCTCTGCCTCGAGCCCAAAACGCTAGAACACCTCTTTCTTTATTAAAACCAATTCCCAATACCAGTAGGCTTCAGGTCAAGAGAGAGAGACAAAAGTACATATTCAGTGGACTTTTACATATCAAAGGAAGAGGTTTAAGAAAGGATGATGATGGGGGGACACCTTTATTTAGGGTTGAAACTGGGTATCATCTTACACTCTTGGAGCTGGCCACAGGGGCTGCACACAGGGCCCGCACTGACAGAGCCTAGGAGCAAGAGTCCTGCCCTCTGGAGCGGCCGCCTGGCATACAGAAGAGCCAAATTAAAAGTGTAAGGAGCCACATGTGGCTCGCGAGCTGCAGGTTGCCGACTACTGCCTTAGAAATACCAGAAAGGGGCTCCCTGTGTGTGACACCAGGCGGGGAAAATCCGCGAAAGTACACCGGCCCAGTGGGGCTCAGCTGTGAAAGACTGTGAGTGTGACCTGTCTATGTCTGTCTACTGTCCTCTTGCGTGAAACTCTTGCGAGTGGGGCAAAAAGAGGCTCAGAGGAGCACGGCCGCTCCGCTTCGCTACGCGGCCGTGCACTCTTTCTAAGGAAAGAACTCCATTGCAACAAGAAGGAAAAATCACACTAAGAACGGCGCTATATCACAGAAGCAAACATTTCTCTCTGGACTGTCTTCTCTGTTACATGCTCGGGCCTAAGATTTGACCCAGTGTGAGGCTTCATCCACGGAGGACTCCCCTCCCTTAGAGGCAAGTCAGCCCATCCAGAAAGGGAGGAGCCAGAGGAGTGTGCTGCCTACATCATATAGACAATGAATACCACTACAACACGTAGAAAAACCCACAATACAAATGTGACAATGGGGAAACAGCGCAGGCCAGCATCAGACATAGAGAATGAAGATGACAATTCTGAGGACCAGATAATGACTGAACAACTAATCAACCTCTCAGATAAGGACTTTAGACTAGCAATATGGAAGGTGCTCAACAGACTCCAAGAAACCATGGATCGAGTTGAACAGAACACTAATAAGAACCAAGAAAATATGAAGGCAGAAATGACAAAACTCCAAACTGAAATAACATGTCAACTAACAGGCCTGAAAAACTCAGTAAACGAAGTGAATGACAAAATGGATAAGCTCTGGGACAGGGTATCAGAAGCTGAGAATAGACTTGGTGCTGTGGAAGATGAGATACATAACAATTCCATACAGCAGGAGAGATTGGACAAAAAACTTAAAGCAAATGAGCAGACAATGGAAAAATTAGTCAAAGAATGGGAACAGACGAAAATAGAAGTCTATGATAAGATCAACAGAAACAACTTAAGAATCATTGGAGTCCCAGAGACCCAGGAAGAAAATTTCCAGGAAGAATCAATGGTCAAGAACATCATTAAAGAGAAACTTCCAGAGCTAAAGAATATATGTGATCAAATCCTGCATGCCCGAAGAGTACCAACCAAAAGAGACCCCAGAAAAACCACCCCAAGACACATCCTAGTCACAATGACAAATCCCACAGATAGAGACAGAATTCTGAAAACAGCAAGATCAAAAGGGGAAATCATGTTCAAGCAAGCTTCCCTGAGATTTACAGCAGACCTGTCACCAGAAACGCTCAATGCCAGAAAGCAGTGGTGGGATATTGTGACAAGACTGAATGAAATGAATGCTTCACCCAGAATACTATACCCAGCAAAACTCACTTTCCGGTTTGATGGAAGAATACATGGTTTCACAGACAAAAAACAGCTCAGAAACTTCACAGACACAAAACCAGTCTTAAGAGAAAAACTGAAAGACCTAATTAAGACAAGACTACCCAAAAGACACACCAAATTTTGAAATAAAGATGGCGTTAAATCCCAGGACAATTCTTTCTCTCAACGTCAATGGACTAAATGCACCAGTTAAGAGACACAGAGTGGCTAAATGGATCAAAAAACTCAATCCAACCTTCTGCTGCCTACAAGAAACGCACCTGAATAGTCAGAACAAACATAGACTCAAAATAAAAGGCTGGAGAAAAGTTATCCAAGCAAACAACACCCATAAAAAAGCTGGAGTGGCCATACTAATATCAGATAATGCAAACTTTATACTCAGGAAGGTTGTAAGGGACAAAGACGGACATTTTATATTAATCAAGGGGTACGTAGAGCAGGAAGAATTCACTCTCCTAAACATATATGCACCGAATGAGGGGCCAGCAAAATATTTAATACAACTGCTGACAAATCTGAAAAATAATATCAACAACAACACAATAATTGTGGGGGACCTAAACACGGCTTTGTCAACACTGGACAGGTCAACCAGACTGAAACCCAACAAGAATATACTAGACCTGAGGAGAGAAATGGAAGAAAGAGGCCTAGTGGATATATATAGGACACTCCATCCCCAGAAACCTGGATACACATTCTTCTCCAATGTACATGGGACATTCTCCAGGATAGACTACATGCTGGCACATAAAACATACCTCCATAAGATCAAGAGGATAGAAATTTTGCAGACTACCTTCGCTGACCACAAGGCTCTGAAATTATTTGTGAACTCCAAAGGGACTCAGAAGAAACACTTTAACACCTGGAAGTTAAACAGCCTCATGCTCAATAACCAGTGGGTCCGAGATGAAATCAAGGAGGAAATAAAAAGGTTCCTGGAAACAAATGACAATAAAGACACAAACTCTCAGAACTTATGGGACACAGCAAAAGCAGTACTGAGAGGAAAATTTATAGCTTTGCAAGCACACATCAGGAAGGAAGAAGGAGCTTACCTGAGTAGCTTAATGACACAGCTAATAGAACTAGAAAATGCTCAACAAAAGGACCCAAGAACAGGAAGACAGAAGGAAATAACAAAGCTGAGAGCAGAAATCAACGAAGTGGAAACTCAAAAAACAATCCGAAAGATCAACGAAAGCAGAAGTTGGTTCTTTGAAAAAATAAACAAGATTGATAGACCACTGGCAAACCTAACAAAGAAAGAGAGAGAGAGAAACTTGATAACTCGTATCAGGAATGAAAAAGGAGAGATCACTACTGATATGACAGAGATTCAAAGGGTAATCAGAAACTACTTTGAAAAACTCTACGCCACTAAAAATGAGAACCTGGAAGAAATGGATAAATTCTTGGACTCTTATAATCTTCCACGGTTGAAGGAAGAGGATGTAGCATATCTAAACACCCCCATCACCATTGATGAAATTAAAACAGTAATCAAATGTCTGCCGAAAAACAAAAGCCCAGGTCCAGATGGATTCACAAATGAATTCTATCAAACTTTCCAAGAGGAACTACTGCCAATCTTGGCAAGACTCTTTCATGAAATTGAACAAACAGAAACACTTCCAAATAGCTTTTATGAAGCCAACATCACCTTGATACCTAAACCAGACAGAGACGCTACCAAAAAAGAAAATTACAGACCAATATCACTGATGAATGCAGATGCAAAGATCCTCAACAAAATCCTGGCAAATAGGATTCAATGCCTCATTAAGAAGATCATCCACTACGATCAAGTAGGTTTCATCCCAGGAATGCAAGGCTGGTTTAACATCCGTAAATCTATCAACATAATACACAACATCAATAACAAGAAAAATAAAAACCACATGATCATATCAATAGATGCAGAGAAAGCATTTGATAAGGTCCAACACCCATTCTTGATCAAAACTCTCAGCAAGATGGGAATGGAGGGAACCTTTCTCAATATAGTGAAGGCCATCTACCACAAGCCAGTGGCAAATATTATCCTCAATGGAGAAAAACTGAAAGCCTTCCCTCTAAATTCTGGCACAAGACAAGGCTGTCCTCTCTCACCACTCCTATTCAACATAGCACTGGAAGTACTTGCTATAGCGATTAGGCAAGAAAAGGATATCAAGGGAATCCAGATAGGAAAGGAAGAAGTCAAGCTCTCACTGTTTGCAGATGACATGATACTCTACTTAGAAAACCCTAAAGACTCTATCAAAAAGCTTCTAGAAACAATAGACTCATATAGCAAGGTGGCAGGCTACAAAATTAACACACAAAAATCAATGGCCTTTCTATACACCAACAGTAATAAAGAAGAAATGGACATTAAGAAAACAACCCCATTCACAATAGTACCACACAAACTCAAATATCTTGGAATCAACTTGACTAAATATGTGAAGGACCTATACAAAGAAAACTATAAAACTCTGCTCCAAGAAATAAGAGAGGACACACGGAAATGGAAACACATACCCTGCTCATGGATTGGCAGGATTAACATCATCAAAATGTCAATACTCCCCAAGGCATTATACAGATTTAATGCCATCCCTCTAAAGATACCCATGACATTCTTCAAAGAAGTGGATCAGACACTTTTGAAATTCATTTGGAACAATAAACACCCTCGAATAGCTAAAGCAATCATTGGGAAAAAGAATATGGGAGGAATTACTTTTCCCAACTTTAAACTGTACTACAAAGCAACAGTTATCAAAACAGCATGGTATTGGAATAAGGATAGGTCCTCAGATCAGTGGAATAGGCTTGAATACTCAGAAAATGTTCCCCAGAGATACAACCATCTAATTTTTGATAAAGGAGCAGGAAATCCTAAATGGAGCAGGGAAAGCCTCTTCAACAAGTGGTGTTGGCACAATTGGATAGCCACTTGCAAAAAATTAAACTTAGACCCCCAGCTAACATCATGTACAAAGGTAAAATCCAAATGGATTAAAGACCTCGATATCAGCCCCAAAACCATAAGATATATAGAACAGCACATAGGCAAAACACTCCAGGACATTACAGGCATCTTCAAGGAGGAAACTGCACTCTCCAAGCAAGTGAAAGCAGAGATTAACAGATGGGAATATATTAAGCTGAGAAGCTTCTGCACCTCAAAGGAAATAGTGCCCAGGATACAAGAGCCACCCACTGAGTGGGAGAAACTATTCACCCAATACCCATCAGATAAGGGGCTAATCTCCAAAATATACAAGGCACTGACAGAACTTTACAAGAAAAAAACATCTAACCCCATCAAAAAATGGGGAGAAGAAATGAACAGACACTTTGACAAAGAAGAAATACGCATGGCCAAAAGACACATGAAAAAATGTTCCACATCACTAATCATCAGGGAGATGCAAATCAAAACAACGATGAGATACCACCTCACACCCCAGAGAATGGCACACATCACAAAGAATGAGAATAAACAGTGTTGGCGGGGATGTGGAGAGAAAGGAACTCTTATCCACTGCTGGTGGGAATGCTGTCTAGTTCAACCTTTATGGAAAGCGATATGGAGATTCCTCCAAAAACTGGAAATCGAGCTCCCATACGATCCAGCTATACCACTCCTAGGAATATACCCTAGGAACACAAAAATACAATACAAAAACCCCTTCCTTACACCTATATTCATTGCAGCTTTATTTACCATAGCAAGACTCTGGAAACAACCAAGATGCCCTTCAACAGATGAATGGCTAAAGAAACTGTGGTACATATACACAATGGAATATTATGCAGCTGTCAGGAGAGATGAAGTCATGAAATTTTCCTATACATGGATGTACATGGAATCTATTATGCTGAGTGAAATAAGTCAGAGAGAGAGAGAAAAACGCAGAATGGTCTCACTCATCTATGGGTTTTAAGAAAAATGAAAGACACCCTTGTAATAATAATTTTCAGACACAAAAGAGAAAAGAGCTGGAAGTTCCAGCTCACCTCAGGAAGCTCACCACAAAGAGTGATGAGTTTAGTTAGAGAAATAACTACATTTTGAACTGTCCTAATATTGAGAATGTATGAGGGAAATGTAGAGCCTGTTTAGGGTACAGGCGGGGGTTGGGTGGGGAGGAGGGTGATTTGGGACTTGGGTGATGGGAATGTTGCACTGGTGATGGGTGGTGTTCCTTTTATGACTGAAACCCAAACACAATCATGTATGTAATCAAGGTGTTTAAATAAAAAAAAAATTAAAAAAAAAAAAAAAAAAAAAAAAAAAGAATGGAGAAACCCTGAATCTCTTAGGCCACGGGAATTTCCTTCCTTCCCCAACACTTGCTATGCTTATAGAAAAAAAAAAGGTGGGAAAAAAAAAAAAAAAAAAAAAAAAAAAAAAAAGAAATACCAGAAAGACCCTTTGTCCTCCTGAGAAGCTAGTGGGAGATGCCCAAATAAAAACCAAAATGAGATGTTTTAAATTTTGATATCAAATATTATAATACTAATTAAATAAATATTAAAATTGATTTTTGTTAGAAATCAGAGAAGATTTTAAACTAGTTTTGTCACTTGGACTTCATTATTTTAGAGAGAGAAGTAGCAGCTTCTGCTGTTAAGTGCTAAAAATATTTGCACTTATGATCTAATTAAATTGTGATAGGAATTAATTAAACTCATGCATGTGATAGTGTCAAAAAGCCCTCCTTTAGAAGGGCTTTAAGCATGTTTCTTTCCATGTTACTAGCAGAAGTTTGTTAAATAGCTCATTTATTACTCAGAACATGCTTTTTAGCATAAAATTTTTATTATTATTAATTATCAACACCAAGTTTGTTTACTACTGAGAAAATAGAAGTTTTAATTAATATTTAGGCTTCTTAAATGTATATAAGTAAAATGATAAATATGAATAGCTCAAAATGACAGATAAATTAGTAAATAAACTGCATAAATTTTATGATATAGTACATCGATTTTATAACTCATTCTACGTCAAATTCACTATATGTAAGTTATATTGCTTAGATTAAAAGAGAAAATGATAGTGTACATTGCTACATTTTTAGAAGAAATTATGTGATGTAAATCTTTAACAAAACTCTGAAAACAAAATAAAAAACATATACTTTAAAGCCATGGTACAGATATAACTAAAAAAAACAATAGATGGAACAAAAAAATTGTACAGCACACAGGAAGCTTGCATTGCATATGGTTGACTCATATTTAATTCCTAGCATCCCATACATCCTTCTCGGATCCACTGGATTATTGCATGAGTGCAGAGCTAAGAGTAAATCCTTAGCATGCTGGGCGTGGCCCAATGTCCAAACTAGAAATAAAACAATGGATTTATGTTTTGCAATAAGTGAAAGGTTTATTTTGTGAAGGGTTGGTCTGCTTTGTCAATTATGATTGAAAAATGCATTTTATGTTACTCAATACAGATCTTATTCTATTGTTTGGCCTTATATTTAAAATGGTCGAAAATGTACCTGTGAGAAACAATTTGGTCCAGTGGTTAACAATGTGAAGTCAGACCTCTGAATTCAAATCACATTTTTGTTAGTTTCCAGGGGCATAACTTGTGAAATGTACATTGCTTTTTTGTATATGAATTACTTGTCTCTTAATTAGCATCATATACCTCAGAGAGCTTTTGAGAGTATTTTCATTTAATGCACAAATTGTACACATAACAGCACTTAACATAATAAGGATATATTAGTTTTTTGTGGTACTTTAATTAATAAACACAGACTGATAGCTTAAAATAGCATTATTCTTAGGTTGGAGATATAATACAGAAATTATATATTTATAAATGCAATCAACTCTGGTTAGATCCCAAGGATCTCATGTGATCACCTGAGTAGTGCCATGGTGATCCCTAAACACAAAGCCAGGAGTAACTCCTGATCAATGCTGGTTGTAGATGCCCCAAAAAAAACCCAAAACAAAATAAACAGCAATATTCCTTTAAATTGTGGAAAAATAGAATATATGGTTGTTTCATCTGGTACAGTCACATTTTCTCAGCCTCCTAGTAATTTTGAAAGAATCCTGTTTATTATATAACCTGTTAACCAAACATTTCCTCATTCCAATCTATGCTGCATCCTCAAACTGAAATTTCCTTCACTGTGTGTCCCTTTAAATCTATTGTTTGAAGACAGCTTGGCTTTAATTCCCTGCCATGCAATCTCCATGTAATCTAGAGTTATTTCTTCCCCCCTAGATTTTGTTTGCCTTTTTTTTTTTTATTAAGGGGCAGTTGCTACAGCTTTGAGGTTGTATTCAGAAGTCTGGAAACCTAGAACTACAATTCAGTGTTAGAGCCAGAGGATTCAAAAATCACCCAGGCTATCCTGGTAATGGTTGGGTGCATACAAGTGGTGTTCGTAATTAGAGGACCATGTGTCGCCTGGATAGAACCACGGTCAGAACACTGCAAGGTAAGCTTCTTAGTACCTATATATCTCTTAACTTCATACAAGACTGAACTGGAACAAAAGCTTAGTTTATGGAAGTGCATGAGTCACAGACAGAATCCATGGAGTAGGTCCCTGAAAAATGCATTTTTATCTACACAATGTAGATACTCATGTAGCCCTAAAGCAATTTTTCTTTTTTATCCATGCCTAGAAGTTCTCAGGATTTACTCTAGACTCTGCTAAAGAATCCCTCCTGTTGGTGCTCAGAGAACTATGTAGGATGCTGGAGACTGATCTTGCAACAGCTACATACAAGACAAATGGCTTAACCACTCTACTTTATCACCAGCTCTCCAAGAAATTTCTTTAATTTCTGTACAGGCAGCATTTGAAATACATTTACAATTTTTTTAAATAAGATTATATTACAAATTCTGAAGATAAGGACTTAAGATATTCTTTCTGATGGCAATATTTAACTTATCATATGAATACTTTAGAATGCTATTTCGTAATAATATGTAGGCTTTTAGATAAACTTATTTTATGAATATGTTTGTCACAGCCATTTGTCAAAATAAGCTCTAGTAGGTATTAAGCACCAGGCATATAAGACGAAAAGAGATTAAGCAATAAAACAGGCTCAAGGGAGAATTTTCAGGGCCAACAATAATTCTTGGTGTTGAAGGAAGAAAAGAAGATCCTTATTTGAAAGAAAGTCTAAAAATTATACTAATCATAATGCAAAATTATTAAATATATTCATTAGAGTCACTATTTACTCATTAACACATTAGTACATTACTAATAGTGCTGTGTAAGTTATGAATTTGTGTTTGATAAATATAGCTTATTCTGAGACAGCTATTACATTTAGTCTGTGAATAAGAAATAAAGCTTAAAGTGAAAGCAATTATTTATGCAATTCTTAGTAATATCCAATCATCGTAGTTCATTTAAAAAAAATCAAGTATCCTACCTTGAGGTTTTATTTAAGTAAGAAACCTTAGATCGTTTCTGATGATTTCTCATATATAATATAAGTCAGAACTATGAGACAAAGATAATCTGTCAAAATTAAAAAAAATCTCCATTTTAAAAGTTGTGAAAGAGAACCAGAGCAATAACACAGTAGATAGGGAAATTGTCTTGCACACAGCTCACCTGAGTTTGATCTCCTACATCTCATATGGTCTCCCAAGCCTGTGAGGTATGATTCATGAGCGCAAAGCTAGAAATATCTTCAGAACCAGTGAGTGTGTCCCTCAAACACAAACAAAGCAAAACAAAAGCAAAAAGAAATGCCTAGAGAGATAGTACATTAGATAGAATGTGTGTCTTGCTGGTGGCTGAGTTGGCTTTGATTCTAAGCATTCCATATGGTGTCCCAAGCTTATTAAAAGTGATACCTGAGCACAAAGCCAAGCACAGCTATGGATAATCGAAACACCCAGCAATTAATTTAAAGATAAATAAAAAATGAGGTTTATTAATTAGGCGATTTATCCCAGGGCAGGTACTAGAAAATACTGCCTGGAATTTGAATGCTGAATAAGAAGTATTTCTGACTCACGAGATATCCATTGAAAAATAAACAGGCATTCCACAGTGATGATGCAGATAGAAGACTGGAAAATAAGTGTTCTGGTTTTCCTCTTCCTGCTTTGCTCTATTTATTTCTGGTTTCTCATAGCAGATAGCAACAAACTAGGGACCCCCTAATTTAACTGATGTGGGAAATCTGGCAATAATAGCATCAGGAAGAGGTTGATTTTCTTCTAAATAAAGTATTTAGCATTTGGACAAAGCTTTTTTCCTATAAAGAACACAATAGTATACACTCATGTAATTCCTTATTAATAAGAGTTCAAACTCTCAGTATTGCAAAACATCATGTCAAATGTTTGGATTGGTCAAGTAAGTAATTCAATTTGAATTGCAGAAAGGGGCTGGAGTGGTAGTGCAGGCCTTAAGGCATCTATCTGCCTTGTGCGCGCTAGCCTAGGAATGGCCACGGTTTGATCTCCAGGCATCCCATAGGGTCCCCCAAGCCAGGAGCAATTTCTGAGCACATAGTCTGGAGTAACCCCTAAGCGTCATTGTTGTGGTCAAAAAACAACAACAACAACAACAAAGGTGCAACAAATAATTGCAAGATATTTATTTTGACTATTTGTTTCTTACTGGATAGGAAATCTTTTTTTTTTTAATGTATCTCATTTTAAATAGTATCTCATTTATCTTTGTTCCCAGATAGAACAAAATATCTGGTTCAGAGAAGGCATGCATTCATTGATTTAATGAACCAAATCCCAAGAAAAATTTTCAGTGAGCAGCTATCCAACAGATCAAATAAAAACTGGCTTAATCTTTGCAAGCAAAATATACTAGCCTGTAACTTTGTTAAGTCTCTGTAAAACAGGTAACTTTAGACAATTCCTACTCTAGTTTAAAAGAATCACAGCATTGACACTAATTTGATTTTCCGTTTTGGTCTTCTTTCCTCTAATCCCATCACTTGAAATATGCAATGAAAATCTGTTTTGTCAGACAGTTTGTTGCTACCCACTGCCTGTCAGCGTCTCAGAGGATGGTGGCTCGGTGAGAGAACATTTGCACCTCTCTGATTCAATCAAATAGATTTAGAAAAGCGCCATTTATAACAGAGCACAATTTCGACTGTAGGAAAGAGCCACTTTCTCTAGTCCCTGGGGCTATGATCTGATTTATGTTGAAAAGTATTATCTATATAAACCAACTGATATCAGAGGAAATAATACATCCTTCAGTATGGACACAAAGAAATATTTGAAATAAACCAGAAACATTGGCAGATGAGATAATACATAGAAACATGGGGGCTTAATGTGTTTTAATTCTTTCAATCTATAGATAACTGAACAATTCCACAGAGATTGTGGTTAATCAGGATTATAAAGATAAGAATAAGACAATAAATTACAAATAGCATGTCCTGGGGCCGGAGAGATAGCATGGAGGTAAGGCGTTTGCCTTTCATACAGAAGGTCATCAGTTCGAATCTCCGAATCTCCGATCCGTATCCCATATGGTCTCCAGAGCCTGCCAGGAGCGATTTCTGAGTGTGAAGCCAGGAGTAACCCTTGAGCGCTGCCGGGTGTGACCCAAAAACCAAAAACCAAAAACAAAAACAAACCACCCCCAAAATAAATAGCATGTCCTTCCTGTTATGGTCAAAAGGTTATTTTCACAAATGACTAGTTTTCAAACTACAACTCTGAAATTGTTTTTTGTGAGGTATGGCACATACAATTCACATTAACTAAAGCTAAAATTTAAATTACTTAAAATTATGTAATTTGGTCAAGGCTTACTATAGTTTAGTTTCCTTTATTATTATATGGTTAGTAGCTATAGATTGAAGAGTAAAGATCTAGAACTTTCCAACAGTCTAGAATGTTCTTTGAAACTTAGCTTTGACAAGTATTTATGCACATTCTAAACGTTTTTTATTAATATCTTTCTTTAAACATCTCTTTACAAATATGATTGGGTTTTAGTCATGTAAAGAACACCCTCTTTCACCAGTGCAACATTCCCATTACTAATGTCCCAAATCTCTTTCCTCCCCTCCCCACACCTGCCCGTATTCTAGACAGGCTTTCTACTTCCCTCATTCCTTCACATTGTTATGATAGTTCTCAAAGCGGTATTTCTCTAACTATACTCATCACTCTTTGTGGTGAGTGTCATGTCCTAAGCTCGACCTTCCAGCCTTCCTCTCTCTTGTCTCTGAGAATTGCAAAAATGTCTTTTATTTTTCTTAAAACCCATAGATGAGTGAGACTAATCTGTGTCTATCTCTCTCCCTTTGATTTATTTCACTCAGCATTATAGATTCTATGTACAACCATGTATAGGAAAATTTTATTTCATCTCTTCTGATGGCTGCATAATATTCCATTGTGTATATGTACCACAATTTTTTAGCCATTCATCTATTGAAGAGAATCTTGATCCAGTCTAGTTATTGTAAATATCACCGCAATGAATATAGGTGTGAGGAAGGATTTTTGTATTGTAGTCTTGTGTTCCTAGGATATATCCCTAGGAGTGGTATAGCTGGATCATATGGGAGCTCAATTTCTAGTTTTTGGAGGGATTTCCATATCACTTTCCATAAAGGTTGGACTAGAGGGCATTGCCTCCACTGCTTGATCTCGTTCTTTGTGATGTGTGCCAATCTCTGTGGTGTGAAATGGTACCTCATAGTTTTGATTTGCGCCTTCCTGATTATTAGTGATGTGAAGCACTTTTTCATGTGCCATTTGGCAATTTGTATTTCTTCTTTGACAAAGTGTCTGTTCATTTCTTCTCCCCATTTTTTGATGGGATTAGATTTTTATTTTCTTGTAAAGTTCCATCAGTGCCTTGTATATTTTGGATATCATCCCCTTATCTGATGGGTATTAGGTGAATAGTTTCTCCCACTGAGTGGGTGGCTCTTGACCCTAGGCATTTCTGGACATCTAACAATTAGATTCCATGTAGAATCATTCATTTAAAACAATATTTTAACAGTTTGTACATATTAGAGTAACTTCACTTTTTACTTTTTACCAGGGCTTGTGACAATTTCCATAGAGATACTCATTACAAGGATTACATTGCAAGATAAAAATTTATAGAACTGAATTCCCAAGAAGTAGTACAAGAAGTTTTTTTGTCTTGCACATGGCCAACCTCAATTCAATCCCTGGTACCACAGAAGTGATTCCTGAATGCAGAGAGGAGTAAGCTAAAGTACATAATATTGTTCATCAACTCTTAAAAAATAAAATGTAGAATTTTTTTACAAGCTGAGAAAATATTTATTTTACTTGACATGTCCATAGAAGTGGCATTAATATAGTAATTTAATAAAACTATGAAGAAACCTGTATAAATGCCATTACCTTAGCTTCCCTAATTTATTTTTCAGAGTTACTCTCTCAGCTTTCATTCAACCCACAGGTAGATGATTTGATTAATTTTAATACTTTCTAACATTTAGGTTTATTAATTTTTATTTAATCATTCTGATTGCAGTATAGTAATATCTTATTACAAATTTAATTTGTATTTTTAAAGGTTACCACTGTTGATGAATTTTATTTGCTTTATCAAAGATATTTTCATTGTTTTTCTTTTGTTTTGGTTGATTAGATTAAAAACACTTTTACCCTCATAACTTGCTTAATTTTTGTTATACAATATAAGATCTAATTAAATACAGAAAAAGTTATTTTTTCTTCACTATCACCTATTATAGTATCACTGTTTCAGACTTTTATTTATGGTAAATATTGCTATAACTGATAAATCATAGGTCTTGATGTTTTTAAGATTGTCTTACATCATTGGCTGTCAAAAGACTTGCTATGACTTTTTATATAAATTAAAATTTATTTAGCTTCATGATATCTTAATGTTTTTTCATATTTGGTAATTTATCTGTTCTAGTATATTTTCTTTTTTGTTTTCCAATTATACATATGTTGCTACACTTAATTACATTTTGCATATAATTAAGACCCTGTTTATTTGTCATTATTCTGCATTTTAATTATTCATAATGTTGTATAATAATTATGAATTTAGTTTCAAGACATTGACTTTTTCTTATTTTAACTTACATTCACTCTTGAACCAACATAAAATACAAGTTTTTTAGTTACCTTGCTTTTTAATTCAAAAGTTTAAATAGTACTGTATATCTCTATTGGTGATAATTTTGACTAAAATATTTTATTAATTAATTGTTTCAATTAAGTTAATTTAAATTTTTCAACATATATGTGTGCTTTAAAGTCTTAAATTATACTTCTTAAAAACACTTTATGTTTGTTTTTTTCTGAGTTCCATTTTAATGTGATTGTAAGTAATAATTCACATTCAAAAGAGAAAATACAGAAATATATAGTGTGAAATTCATTTTTCAAGCAGAGATTATATTGGTGTTTATTTTTTTACACTTTGTGGCTTCTTACTTGGGCAATTGTAGTACTATACATATACTCAAAGAAAGTGAAACCTTTAATGCTATTTCTCAGAGGGTGTAACCTTTAGCATTTTAAATTATCCTGGAGTGTCATTGATTTGACATGGCTCTTTTGACTATTTCCTGCTTCATCTCTGTTAATGTGTCTGTCTCTGTTGGCTTCACACCAAGATGCTAGGTATCACTGATTGCTGAATGGATTTATAAGCTTCAACAGTGCCCTGGAGATCTACTTTGCTTCATCATCAGTGCAAATTAAATGCAAGAGAAGTTTGTGATGCCCATTTTACTGGTTTGCTTTGGTCTCATGAGGACTCTTTATAGTTACTTAGTTCCCTAATCTCTGATAAACTTGTTGGCCCACAATTCATTTTATGGTTCTCTTGGTTCTATCATGTCCCACTGGTTTTCAATAAATATGGCTATTGTCAAGTTCTCTTTAATCTATAATCAATTACTAATTTATCATGACCTCAATTACTTTATTCTCTGTTTAAAATAAAGTCAGTTCTTCCAAGTTAATTTAGAAACTACTTGCTCATTTGACCTTTTTATTTTACCATACAAATAAATGCCAAGTTAATACTTTCAACCTGGGAATCAAAGAACTGTGACCTTTGATTCTTAGTGTGACATTCTGATTTAAGAATAAGAACTGAGAGTGCATATGTAGCCTATCATCTTCTTAAATACTTTCTCCAAACATAAAATTGCAAGTAGGATAAAGAATCCAGTGGACACAACATTTTAGTTTGTGTAGACTGGGATACATTAGGTACTTTTGAAATACTCTGTTTCAGAGATCCAGGTTACTAGGTAAACATAATCATTTAGGGGCTAGGACAACATGTGGTGTAGAGGGTATTTGCCTAGCATGCAGCTGACCCAGTTTAATCCCCCATCATCCCCAAGCACCTTTAGGAGTAATTCCTGTGTGTAAATCCAGGAGTAACCCCTGAGCACCACCAGGTGTCTTCCCAAAACAATCAAACACAGACAAAAACTAAAGACATTATAATGTAATATATATGATATAATGTTTAGTTTGTCATGTCTCAAATCATGATGATATACAGTAGTAAATGATCTCATTCATTTAGTGAATTTGTTTTCAGAGGTAAGAGTAAGAGAACATCCAGAAGAGTGCAGTACATGCCTTACATCTACAAGGTCCTGAATTTCATCCCTGAAACCACATAGATCCAGGAGCATGCCCTGTGCAGCTCTGGTGTCACACAGTACTGCTGAGCTCACAGAGCACTGAATTACTGCCCATAGCACTGAACACCAGTGTCATTGACACAAGTGACTATATTTAGAGGATAAGTGTGGTTGTGCAGTGCTCAGGGTTTACCTTTAACTCTGTGCCCCTAATCATTTCTGGAAAATCTCATTCTTGTGGACATATATAGTGCTAGGAATACAACTAAAGTATACCTCCTACAAGGCAAGCACTAACACCTGCATTATTTCTCAAGTCCATAAAAGTGGCTCATTTGATTCCAGATATTTCTGGGAACTAACAACCAAACTCCCAAATACATAATGTATTTATGATAAAAGTTGTATCATGTGCTTTAAAGCTACTAGTCCTGAATATGTATTTTTCATTTGCCACAGGTATTAGAGTTCCAATAAATTTCTCTGGAAGAAAACCTCACACTGGATACTTTATGAATTCATATATCATCTCATAGTTTAAAAAAGAATTTATGATATTATGAAATTTAAAATGTGTGTATCATATGAAATATAGGTAATTTCCTTAATCATTCACAAAAGAGATGAATTATATGTATCTTCCTCAGTGTCATTTTTTTTTTTTTTTGGTTTTTGGGCCACACCCATTTGATGCTCAGGGGTTACTCCTGGATATGCGCTCAGAAGTCGCTCCTGGCTTGGGGGACCATATGGGACGCCGGGGGATCGAACCGCGGTCCGTCCTAGGCTAGCGCAGGCAAGGCAGGCACCTTACCGCTAGCGCCACCGCCCGGCCCCTCCTCAGTGTCATTTGTCTCATAATTATCTATTATATATTTTTCTCTTGCATCTGGATCTTGAATTTAATTTTAAAAATTAAAAATAATAATAAGAGATTTTATAGAAAAGATAATCTTAGGAAAATGATTCTAATGTTTGCATACAATTTAAAAATAGTTTAAAAATTAAAGTGAAAATTGAAGCCAAGGAAATCCTGTATATGTAAATGTACATTTTATTTTCTATTTTCAGATACCAGGCTCTTTTTAAACCATTTAGGTAAACATAGTTGCTAATTTGGCAAAATTCTCAAGAATTATTTTAATTATTAACTTTAGGTTGAAATCTAAAAAAACTTTAAATGTGGCTAAATAAAAATAATTTTTATCCACTCTATTAATATAAATAAGATATGTAATGATAAGTTTTATGTTGAGTAGATTTATCAATAAAAAAAGTTAAATTGCAGAATACACAGAGAAAATGACACATGATATTTTCTTTGGAAATGATATAAGTAACATATTTGTGGATACAACAAGTAGAGAAAAAGAGCAAATTAAATTGTAATATACATAACTAAAAGATTCTTCACTAATTTGAAAAAAAGGCAAGTGAATAGGAGAAGGCTTAAGAATCATGTACAAATCAGTTAAAAATAAAACAATCAGATGGTTCTATAAAATGCAATAAAAATGGATTACTAATTGAGGAGGTGCCAGAGACTTGTATGGTGAGTAAAACAGCTCACATACATTCAACCTGAATGCACTCCCCTGTTCAACTATCCCTGAGAACAAAGCCTACATTAAGACCAGAGCTCAGCCATTGAACCAACCCATTGCCTACCCACCAAAAAAAGAAAATAAAATAGTAAAATTACTTTCTTAAAGATAAATTATGTCATCTCTTATTAGTTAAAGACAAATCTAAATAATAATTAAATGTCATCTTAATCTTGTGAAAAAGGCTTTAATTCAAGAGGATGTTGTTGAAGATGTGGAGTTAAGGAAAATATATTTTAATATTTGTTAAAATATGAACTCCACAGTTTCTTTGGAAAAGTTATTGATGGAAAAGTAATACAAATACAACTATTATGGAAAACAGTATATTGGAGATTATTTTGTTAATTTAAGAATGGAAATATCAGGGCCATAGTGGTAGTACAGCGGCGTTTGCCTTGCAAGCAGCCTACCCAGGACCTAAGGTAGTTGATTCGAATCTCAGCATCCTATGTGGTTCCCGTGTCTGCCAGGAGCTATTTCTGAGCAGATAGCCAAGAGTAACCCCTGAGCAGTGCCGGGTGTGGGCCCCCCCAAAAAAAAAGAATGGAAATATTATATGATTTAACTATTTCTCTAGTCTTTATATTAAAAATATAAAATTTTTCTTTTAATACAAAAAATAGAGAAAATTTGTAAATTCAAAGGTATTTATGTCTGCCTTTGTTTGTTGTAGCAATTGTATGAGAAGCCAACATTAAATGATGAAGGGATCTAGAGTGGTATGCATAATACTCTATCAGTTACAGTAAACCTAGTGCCTAAATGAAGAAAAAATACTTTATTGTTATAGAGACAGGGTAGCTGGTGGTAAAGAAACTGTTGGGATATTGATGAAAGGAGTGAACACTAGTAGTTAAAGAATTATTGTTGAAAATAAAATAAATAATAAAAAACATAAAAAAAAAACAAAAAACCAATGCTTGGAAACCCCTGAAGAACCCATAGGCAAATAACTGTGGGTAATATATATGAGCAATATTACTCAGAAATAACAATAAAAGGTAACATTTGCAAAAATAGTATGGCTCCAAGGAGTTATGCTTTTAGATAGGTAGGTCACCCAGAGAGAAACATTGTTTGGTTTCACTAAGATGGTATATAAAGAATAAACTAATAATTCAGTAGTAGAATGCATATGTCCTATGTGTTTGATACCCAGCATTGTAATAAATCAATGAATGAATAAATATAAAAATAATTTGAAACAAATAAAGCCAATTAAAGTTCAAATTTTAAACAAATAATAGTTACCAGAAAGGACATATGTGAAAGCAGATAAATTTGGTTATATTGTTGACTGTCTGGTTATAAATAAAAACTAGAATAGGGTGGCTAAGATAGAAATACAAAAGTATACACATATGGCCATACTATTAGAAAGCAGTATAATGTGAGTAAAATATTATGGTGTATCCAGAAATTTTTTATTTAATTAATTTAAAAATGTAATGCAAGTTATTATTCCTAAATATGTTGATATTTCTACAGAGATCACTAATATGAATTCATTATTTATTTAATATAAACTTAGATGTCTATTAGAGTTTAATAAAATATGAAGGGATTAATATTTAACATCACATCCATCATGTTTACATTTAATTTGTAATGGCAAATGTTTGAAACAAGATATCATCTATCCAAATGTTCATTATTTATATATTAGCTTTAATCCTTTTAAGAATTAGATAAAATTAAATAGAAAATACCTGCCTGTATGTTGTCAATTTTAATTACTAGAACATAATAACATTCAAGATTATTTTTTTAAGATTCTCAGAATGTTAAACATGTTATATAATTACTTAATAAATGTAATAGTATCTGGGCCTGAGAGATAGTGGATTACATAAATTGCTTGCCTTGAATTAAGCAAGCCCAAGTTCTATCCCTGCACCCATCTAACTATCAGGAATAATCCTAGGGTTCAGAGCCAGACTAAGCCCTGAATACAGCTGGATATGCTGCCCAGTCAAAACACAATTTAATAGTATATATTAATTTAAAGGGCCACTAAGCCCGCTGAATTACTAGTGTGACCCTATGAGGATAGCAGGTATAGCCATTGGTAATGGTAGACTTCAGAAAATTGCTACTGCAATTGGACATCGAGGTTAATTCTAATATATAAGTGTGTCATAAATATATATATGGTTTGTTTATACTCAGAATTAGTATACTACATATCTATGAGAAGTCATGCAATCATGCAAGTTACTGCAACGTGGATGTAACTGGAAGATATTATGTTGAATAAAGTAAAGCAGAAAGTAGAAAAAGGATAAATACGAGATAATACTTATGGTATTTATATGTGGTATCTGTAGGATGGAATGCAATGATTTATATGGGGATTGCCTAGAACAATCTTGGCCCAGAATAAAGTGAGAAGGAAAAAAAAAAGGCAGATGTGAAATAATGGGAGACAGGTTTCCAGGGGGGTCAGCTATGTTGGTGGTGTTAAGAAAGGACAGACCTAAGGGCTGGAATGGTAGCACAGTGGTAGGGCATTTGCCTTCACACAGCTGACAAAGGAGGGACACAGGTTCGATTCCCGGTATCCCATATGGTCCCCCAAGCCAGGAGCAATTTCTGAGTGTAGAGCCAGGAGCAACTTCTGAGCACTGCCTAGTTTGCCCTCCCCCCAATAACAAAAAAAAATAAATATATATAATAAAAAAAGAAAGGACAGACCTAAATATTCAAACCATAGAGTCAACAAACTGAAATCCTGTGACCCAAACTTTAACTAATTTTAAAATGGTGTCTGTTATAATGAAATGCTGGTAGGGGGAAGAATGATATAGATTTTGGGAACATTGGCTGAGGGAGGTTGACACAGGCAGTTGAGTATTGCTAAAACATTGTGTTTATAATTCAACTATGAACAACTTTGTAAATCACAGTACTTTAGAATAAAAGTAAAAAATAAAAAATTGCTGCTGTAGAAGCAGGATTGTAGATATAATATGGACCATCATATCCCAGTTCTGAGTCTCCTAGAAGAAACTATTCAGTAGTTTCTGCAAAGAATGAACATCCTGGAAGATTTACTAAAGTTTGCAGTTTGCAAAATTTGAGGGAGTGAGGTGATAAAGGGAAGAAAGGAGCTTTGATACAATGAGATCTCATTACATTGTTTCTGTTGTGGATTGAAGCATGGAAATAATTCTTCCTGATAATAACATGTCCCAGAGAAGGTTGTAGATTAAACACTATTGGGAAGTTTTTAGAATACTTCTACAATGTGCATTCAGTCTTGATTCTATGAATGAAATGAATAGAGGGAGATATATGGAAGCAACTTTTATTGAATGCTAGCTGTATGCTCAACACTCACCATGCATTTGCAAAACAGTATATTGATTCAGAGTGGCAACATTGCATGTCTCTATCTGCATTGCATTATCCATCTGTAAAACAAAGTCTACTATGTATTTATACTTGGGATTACTAAATAGATTGGTGCTTTTCAGTAGGTGATTATATAAATTAAAGATAGTAGATTTAATAGATATTGGACAGTAACAAATAATAAATCCCTAGTTTTGCTCAATATTTTTCGATGTTTAGACTATACCTGACTATGCTCAGGGATTACTCCTGTCTCTGTGCTCAAAGTTCACATCTGATAGGGCTCATAGAGATCTATAGAGAACCAAAGATTGAACCTGAGTTGACTATAGGCAACTTGTATCACTTGTACTATAACTCCATCCCCATATAACTTATCACTTGTACTATAACTCCATCCCCATAGTTTTAATACTAATTTAGAAGGCGGTATACTATGTTTCACTGACATTTTTATAATAGTAAGTGAAGGTACTGGAAATATCACTGTTATACTAGACAGAAAGAGTTAATATTTTCATAGTGACTATTATGTACTTTATAAGATCATTTGGGACCGAAAAGATGTGGTGAGGCAATAGAGGTGAAGGCAATAGAGAAGGGAGCAAAGGTTCAGCTGAAATTTAGAGTTTAGAAAGGCTTGAAAGACAAAATTAAAATTTTCTCTAAATGTTTATTAAAGATTCTGAAACCCTGGGGCCTGTTTTTAGAATCAAAGGCCTGAGGACACCTTGACCTTCTTGATTCCATCTTTAAGGTTGTGCGTTTTATGTACGATGTTCATACTCTTATTTATTTTTAAATTTTTTTTCTGTTTTGTTGTGGCGTCACAAATAGTAGCGCTCAGAGTTTTCTCTTGGTTCTGCACTCAAAGATCACTCCTGGCAAAGTTCAAGGGAATTTATTTAAGTGGTATTAAGGATTAGACCCTTCTTGGCCATGCTCAAAACAAGGTCTACCCACTGTAATAACTATAAGTCCTATAAGTAAAATTAAAGGTAATATTGTAAGTCCTTAACTGACGTTTTCCAGCTTATTTATGAATTAAAATGTTTTCTATATATTTCTAGATGTGTTTGAAATTGATTTTCAAAACTCAATATGAAAAATATAAGGAAAATGATTTTATTTGAAATATAGCAATCCAATATATAAATCTATATATTTATTAGATCTTTGCTTTAATCAGTTGATTAAATAATTTATTTGAAATAAAGTTTCAGAGTCAAGACAATATAGTTGTTTTTTAAATATTATTTTATATATCTGGAGTTTACATAAATAAATGCCCTACCACTGTGCTGTAACTTTGGCGCTGAGAGTGATGAGGCTGAGTGATTCCTTTCTTTTTTTTTTTTTGTTTTGTTTTGGTTTTGTTATGCCATAATTGAGAAATACTGTGTCTCTTTATGCTCCATTTTTTATCACTTGCCTTTTGAAATAAGTCCTCATAACATGCTGTTCTGTAAAATGTACTCTCAGTTATAACATGTTATAACCATATAGGTATTCAATATTATTCTAATATTTTAATTAGAAACTATACCTCTACCTTTAGTTTTCCTTTTCTTAAATGCCATCCTATTGAAAATAACATATCTTTAAAGTAAAGCCCTTATTGAATTTCTCATTTTCAAAATCATTATTGACTAACAACTGTATGAGATAGTCTTTAAAAATTAGTTTCAATCTCCACCACTGTTTCCAGCCCATTATTATAACCTAACATTCTTGCCTAATGTGTATCACCTTTTTAACATAAATGTTTATTTCTTGTCAATTTTGTTCAAGAACCTCCTCCCCATATCACATTTTTTCTTTCACACTTCTCATTTGATGCACTTCACAGCTATCACTTTATTTTTTTCCTTTTGCCTATTAAAATTCACTCTTTGATGCTACAGCTTCTTTGTAGAGCAATTAACACATCAGTTCATGCTTTTTTTTTCTTAACTGTAAGTTTTTTCTACTTACATTGTTGACAAGATTGCTTTTTGCAATGCAGTTTTTTTCAAGATGAACTTGTTTCTTTGTTTCCTCCCTCTAGCTCTACTTGACCTTTATCAGCCAAGAAATGTCTGCCATAGAGTTGCTGTAACCGGTTTTCACTCTATTCAAAATAATTGTTTCTTGCTTGTGCTAGTCACTCATGGACTGGAAGTACATCTGGATTGGTCTCCTACCCCTGCTGGTTCTCCACCCATAAGAGTGGTCCCTCCCCAATAAAGATCTCGGGTCAGAGAAACTGCTTTCGGTTTCTGTTCCACTTCTAGTCTAAGCTATCCTTCTGGCCCTATGCTCCCTTTCTTATCTTCACTTTTCCCTTCCTAAGAACCTACCAGTAAAGCCGATTTTTACTTAAAAATAGGGAGGGAGGAGAAAAAAAGAAGGTAGGATGTAGAAAGAAAAAATAATTCCTAATTTTACTGTTCACCATGAGCTGTGGTGGAAGAGCTGCAATGCCCTCAGTATGACATAAGCTTATGTCATAATTAGCTATTAATTTTCTAACTAGTATCAGAGATTTAAGTTCTCAGGGCTGGAGCACAGCAGATAAGGCATTTACCTTGCTTGTGGCTGGCCCAGCCCTGCATAGATCACTGGCATCCAGGAGGGATTCCTGAGTGCAGAGCCACAAGTACCCCTGGGCATTGCTGGGTGTGGCCCCATAACAAACAAACACAATACCCAAACATATAAGAGATTTAGGTTCTCATTTGTTGTAGACAATGGGGTTTATTTTTAGTATTGAATCTGACATGCAAAAGGGCTCTTAAGATAAATAACTTTCAAAGGCCCATCACCATCTCTAATCTATACATAGGAAGCTCTATAGTAAATTAGATTCATATAAACAGAGATGAACTCAACTGTCTTCCTTTAGTGACTTAAATATAATAGCCTTCTTCCACTTCATCCGCAAACTTTCAAGCATAATACAAAGGCCTGGATCATGTTTAAAGGATTAGGAAGAAAACTAGGTCTCGTTGTACAAATTAAAACAACAAACTCACTAGTGTTAAAATGTAAGAGGTTTATTCTTTTTCAAGCAGTGTCTACAGACAAAGCATCCACATAGTGTAAACTATCAAAGAAGAATATATGAGATGGATTTACATTAAATCATTGGGTTACAGACACTTTATATGGTTCATGTTCACAAGGGAGAAAATTGCTGAAAAGAAAAGCAAATTTAATCAGAAGAAACATAAGCAGATTTGTGTTTGTTATTAAATATATCTCCCATGATGTTTCCTTAAGCTAAGAAGAAATTTACTCTATCACACAGCTTAGGATGCTATATATATACATAAGATATTACATACTATAAAATTTCATGTTTCTAAGCAGTTTTACACAATTTAAACTTGAATAAAATTTGTATTTAAAAAAGACCTTATTGGATTGCCTTCTGTAAATGGAGGTCATTTCACCAGCCCACTTGCATTTTTAGCAACACTAAAAAAAAAGTGAAAAGATTCTAAGCTATTACTTTAAGCCTGGATAATTATCTGCTTATTTTAGTAAACCAACTCTCCAGTTTTAAGCCAAAGCTACTGCATTTACTTTTCCCTTTAAAATAAAAGAAACAATAATTTTGACTTCTATGCAGTATCTCAAATAAGAGGATTAGTCAGGTTCAGAAGTACAGTACATAGTGAGAGGGTCATTTACGGATTATACAGGACATGAACAGAAGTCATTAGGGAGCATTATTAAGGAATGACATTCATTGATGGTTATATTTAAATAATAATGGCAACAAAAATATGTCTTGACTCACCACTGTGGATCCATCTTATTTTTATTTATTACAGTTCTCCTTAACCATGAATTCTTAACAATTCTTGCATCCATTTCATTTTATTTCTTTTAGTTCCTGGTGTTAATTTTTCTGTATGTAGTTTACTTTAAACAGGCAGATATGCAGGTCACATTTTTAGAAGTGAAAGTTATTCTTAGAGTAATGAACTATTACTGAAAAGGAAAAAAGAGCTACTCTGATAATAAACACCTGTAAGCAGATGACATCCCAGACAAAATTTCCACTAAACATAATAATGTACATCAGTGATTAAACAAATGAGTGGAGACTACATTGCTACTTTTTTTGCTATAATGTTTCCTCCCTAACTTCCCATTTACCATAGTATGCTGCAGGTTATACTATTTTTAAGTGTCAAATGGAGTTAATCACCTGTGCACAACCTAAGGCCAATGTATGCTTTCAAATGACATTTCAGTAAGGGTTAAATAAATGACTAAAGGCAGAATTTGGTGGAAGAGATATTAAACTATTCTATTTTAATGGCAAAAAATTTATAGTTGTGAGAGTATTCATTATGCAGCTTTTAGCCTTCCATTTCCTCTGTGACATTTCCTTCAAGGCACAAAAGATTATAAACAGTGTATGGGATAGAATATTTTGAATTAAGAATTTTCAGATTTCACAAGACCTTTGATTTCTGATTTAAGCATACCAAAAAAAAAAGACAGAGAAAAATAATAGACAAACCACCCTCAAAATAAAACAGTGTTTAAAGTCATCTGAAATTCCCTGCAGTTGAGATAAATTTAAGTATTTAAATTCTTATTTCATTGATGTAAAGCTTTGCAATTGATATTGACCTATTAAATATTATAGTAAATAAGACTAGTAAATATTACCAATTTGTATGTCTTTGCCAAAAAAATTCTAAATCTCATTTGGGCTAATCAACTTTTGTTTGACTAGGATATAAACTTGAAAAGTTAGATTGCAAATTCAAACAATTAAGTGCAATGTACCGGAAAACTCTTCATTCAATAGTGATCTAGGAGGGGTTCTAGGCTTCACCAACCCAAATGACTGTATTTCCTTTCTCAACTTCAGTGATCTCGCAGTTTAATTTATTGAGCCGTCCATCTAGTATAAAGAGAGAATCCTTAGAAGGTGTCATCAGGTATTGACCAAACAAGCCACTGTCCTGGATTTGCCTGTTTTTCCGGCTCCACGGCCATTCTTCTGCATTGAGGGGCTCCTTAAGGCTCTTTATCATCTTAACCTTTCCAGAGGAGAGCTCCACAAAGAGGACATCAGTTTGTGCGCTAGAACTACCATAGATGTTGTATTGGTGGGCTTCAGTAAAGGATGGCTGGAATGCCACATCAGATATGTGCAGGTTTGTATGGATATCAAAAGCTTCCTGTATCTCTCCTCTGATGGTGATGTACTGGACTCTCACAAGCCCTTTTACATCATTAACGCTGACAAGATAGTGTCCATCTGGAGAGACATAAGGACTGCCAGTCACATCGCTATTGGATCCAATGACTGAGTCAGTTACACTATCCACCAGGAGTTGTGGTGGAATTGCTCCAGTGCTGTCGGCTTTGCAGCCAATGAAGTAGTAGCCACCCAAGTGTGTATATGCCAAAGACTGAGGAATGCACTTGTAGTCTTTTAAGTTAACTGTTTTGATGTATGACATGGTTTCAAGATCAATTTTATGCAGTGCAGCTTCATCTTTGTGAAGAATGAATCCAAACCTGAAAGATAAGAAGCAGAGTCAGTAAAATAAACATAACCCATAAAATGGATGCATAATAGAGTATATTGTGGACTAGTGGAGAGGATTATCACCAGTTCAGGAACTATTTATTAGGCTATACAGTCCCTATGTCAAAGTGACTAGAGAAAAATATTAATTGAAATTTTTTCCTCCTTTCTAAGTTATTTCACTACAATTACAATGCAGGCTTTAGAAAACAAAATGATTAAAAGTGAATTCTTTCAAACCTTTTTTTGTTTGTTGTGTTTGGGCCACACCAAGTGGAGTTACTCCTGGCTATGCGCTCAGAAATTTCTCCTGTTTAGGGGAATCATATGGGATGCCGGGGATTGAACAGAGGTCCATCCTGGATCAGCCACATGAAAGGCAAATGCCCTACTGCTGTGCTATCGCTCTGGCCCTCTTTCAAACTTTTTAAGAGTAGCTACTGTCAATTATTTTCAGTATCTTCCATGAAATTGAAGAAAGAGAAATACTCTAAAATAGTTTCTATGAGGCAAATCTCATCCTAATATGAAGAGTTGATAGAGATAACACACAAAAAGAATACAGACCAATATCCTTGACTATCACAAATGTAAAGATCCTAAGCAAAATACTAGAAATAGAATCCAACAATGTGTCAGAAAGATTATATACCATTACCAAATAAAATTTATCTTGTGAATACAAGAATGGTTTAACATATACAAGTAAATCAACATAATACACCATAAAAATGAAAGAAAATCATTTGATAATATAAATAGATGCAGAATTATATTTGATAAGTTCAAGAGCCCATTTATTAAAAATAAACTCCCAAAATGGAAATTAAAGTAATTTTTCTCAAAAGATAATAAAAGCCATTTAGCAAAAATCCACAGTAAATATACTCAATGCAGAAAAACCTGAATCCTGAGGCTGGTGAGGTGGCGCTAGAGGTAAGGTGTCTGCCTTGTAAGGGCTAGCCAAGGAAGGACTGTGGTTCGATCCCCCGGCGTCCCACATGGTCCCCCCAAGCCAGGGATGATTTCTGAGCGCTTAGCCAGGAGTAACCCCTGAGCATCAAATGGATGTGGCCCAAAAAAACCAAAAAAGAAAAAAAAAGAAAAAGAAAAACCTGAATCCTTTTCTCTAAGATCATGCAGAAAACAAGATAGTCCTCTCTCACCACTTCTAGTCAATATGTACTTCATGTACTTGCCATAGCAATTAAGAAAAAAAAAGATATCTAGGGAATCCAGATAGATAAAGAAGAAATTAAGCTCTCGGTATTTGTAGAATCTATAATACAACATTTAGAAAATAATAAATACTTCACAAAAAAGCACTGAGAGGAAATAATTTTATATAATAAAGCAGTAGGTTTTGTAATTAAAGCATGTATGGCTATGATTTTTCTATATACAAATAAGAAAAATGATGAAACTGATAGTAAAATATTTAAAACAGTACTATTCATAATTTTACCTCACAATCAATTAAAGAAGTAAAAGATCTATACAAAGAATACTACAGAACACTACTTTAAGAAATAATAATGAACACAAGGAAATGGAAACATATTTTCTTGCTCCTAAAGTGGAAAGATTAACATCATTAATATGGCAATACTATCCAAAGTACTGCACAGATTAAATTTAATTCTTATAGAATACACATGATGTTTTTAAAAGATATAGATTGAACCCTCCTGAAATTCATGCAGAGCAATAAATCTCCATGAAAAGCTAATGCAATATTTGGGAAGAAGATGGGAAACATAACTCTTTCCAATTCCAAATAGTATTGCAAAGTGATTGTAATAAAAATTATCATGGTATTGTAATAATGACAGACTCCCAAATCATTGAAATTGAACTAAACTTCCTGAAAAATACCCCAAATATATTATAAGTTTATTTTGATTAAGGATAAAAAATAGGAATTGAAGCAAGAAAAACATCTGTGACAAGTGTTTCTGGGGAAACTGTTCAGCTATGTACAAGAAAATGGACTCAAACCTCTTTCCAATAGCAAGCACAAAGGTTAAATCAAATCAAATAAAGATCTTGATGTTAGATGAGAAACTATATTTTTTAAAGAAGAAAATGTATGTGAAATTCTCTAAGATATTGCTGCTACAGGCATGTTCGGGAACGAAACATCACTGGAAACACAAGCAGAAGCAAAGAAAAACAAATGGAACTATATTAAATTAAAAGGTTTCTTTACTTCAAAGGAAACAATTATTAAGGTACAAAGACTGTCATAGTCTTTCTATGAATTAATATCTAATAATCATAAGAGAATGATAGAGCTTAAGTAGAATAAAAACACCAAATGCTATTAAAGATGGTGAGAAGAGATGAACAAAAACTTTCTCAAAGAAGAAATATAGGTAGTAAGAAGGCACATAAAAAACTGCTCTACATCATTGATCTTCAGGAATATGCAAACATTTAGGACTGGCACATATCAAGAAGTACAAGAACCAGTATTAGACTGAATACAAGAAGAAAGGGTCTCTCATCCACTGCGAATGGAAATGTAGACTGGTCTTGCCTTTTTGGAAAACATTATGGATATTTCTCAAAAAGCTAGATTGAGCTTCTATTTGACCCAGCATATCTCACTTATGAATATATTAAAGGGATATAAAACACAATGCATGCACTCCTATATCCACTGAAGCGCTATTCACAAATAGCCAGTATCCAGAAACAAATCAAGTGCCTAAGAACATATGAAGGAATAAAGAAACTCTGGCACACAATGAAATACTATGCATCTATTAGGGGGAAAATGAATTCATGAGATAGTCTTATACATTGATAATAGGCATGGAGAGTATCTTGCTTAGTTAGGAACAACAAAACGACTTACACTCATCATCATGATGAAAAAAAATCATAGTATAAGAATAATATCCAAAACTATAGAAATGATGGGTGAAAAGGAACACAGAAAAGGGACCACTACAACAATAAGTGTAGGGAATGATAGTTTTAAATAAGAATTGGAAATTGAAAGGAAGTAAAACAATATTCATCATACCCCTTCAATAACAATATTACAAGGCACTGTGCCTAATAAGGAAAAACCAAATGAAAAGAAGATAAAGGAAGAAGAAGGAGGAAGAAGGAAGAGGAGAAGAAGATTAAAAAAGAAGATGAGAGAGAGGAGGAAGAGGAGGAGGAGGAGGAGGAGGAGAAGAAGAAGAAGAAGAAGAAGAAGAAGAAGAAGAAGAAGAAGAAGAAGAAGAAGAAGAAGAAGAAGAAGAAGAAGAAGAAGAAGAAGAGAAGGAGGAGGAAGAGGATGGGGAGGAAGAGAGGGAGGAGGAAGAGAGGGAGGAGGAGAAAGAGGAAGAGAGGAAGTAGAAGGAGATGGTTAAGAAGTGTCTAACAGGAAGACTGAGGTGGAGAGGAGGATAAGGGATGAGAGGGGGAACTAGGGAAACTGGTGGCAGTAAATGAACACTGGTGAAGGAATGGAGGTCAGAAAATTGTATGACTGAAACTCAACTATCAAAAACATTTTAACAGTATCTCATTATGGTTTAATTAAACATTTTTAAAGAAGCAAAGCAAGTAATTAGACAAATCCTAAAGACTGCAACCCTGATAAAATGGTCAATAGTGCCATGATCTGAGAGTGCTAATGGGTATTGCAGAGGAAGGAATCTTGAGAGAGTGGGGGAGAGTTCCCATCACTCTGGTGCTGTGTGGCACTCCAAGTATGCACAATCTTGATGATATTGTTAAAAACAAAAAATATATATTTCATAGTTAAACAAATTAGATAACAGAAAGTGAACAAAGAAAATTTAACCCCAAGAATTTGCCTATAGAACTGAATCTGCCAAGCAGTAGGATAGGGGAGATGAGGATGATATGGGTATTGTTTCTCTAAGGCTAAATGTATGTTACAATATAATTGCCCAAAGTCTTAATCACAATTCACAGTAAGGCATGATACCTCAATAAACAAGTATACATATTTCATATAAATTTAATGTAAAGGGGCAGAGTGGTGGTGCAAGTGGTAAGATGTCTGCCTTGTTTGTGCTAGCCTAGAATGGACCGCGGTTAGATTCCCCAGTGTCCCATGTGGTCCTCCAAGCCAGAAGTGATTTCTGAGGCATAGCCAGGAGTAACTCCTGAGCATTGCACGATGTGGCCCAAAAACCAAAAAAAAAAAAAAAAAAAAAAAAGAAAGAAATTAGTGTAAAGGTAGAACTAAAGAGATTCACTTCCCTTTTTTTAAATATATCAAGAATATAATAGAGTTCTATGGAGAACTACTCATTATTACACTTATCAAAATAAATAAAAATAATTATATAAATATATACTTCACTATAACTGGATTATAATTAAGAATACACAGTATGTAAATCTGTGGTGCTCATGTCTCTCATTATGTATACAATTCTTAATTCTGATAGATGTCTAATTCTGTTCAACATTGAGTATGTACTCACAGACAAAAGCAGTAATATGCATATTTAATAAAAGCAATAAAATAATTAAATTTTGGCATTTTTAGCTCTCTTTTTAACCTTGAGATTTCTATCCCTTCGGCATTGATTATTTGAATGCAAATGAGAAAAAAATAAAACAAGTTCTTTATACTGTTGCATTACTTTACCTCTAATAGTTAAGAATGCAGTAAAATTTTCTGTGATATCATCCTACTTCTTTTGAGGTAATTACATTTTAAGTGGTCTTGATAAAAATGCAAAATCTCTATGTGGGGTGATAACATTACACTTATTCAGCATCATCCAATGCTGTATGCTCCTAGGACTTGAGATGCAGTTGCATAAGCAGATGCACGAGAATGCCTGCAATTTTTCATTACTGATTTATTGGGTAGGAAATGGTGCCTCTAATTCAAAATTTCCCCCAAAGCAGATTGATATTCCAAAGTCTCCCACTGTTCATTAGTATCTGATTAATATTTACGAGGTTCTCAACTTTCATGCCTGCTTAGTATAATAAAACCCTGCACAGTACTAGACCTAACACAGTTTGTCTAATATTTGTCACAATGAGTATAGGAAATCACAGACTGAGAGAGAGGAGTTTAAACACACTCTGACAATCACTATTTGGCCAGGAAATGAATGCAACTAGAGAAGGTGACCTATCAGCATGACATTATAAAGGTTTATGTTTGTTGTTAGATTTGGTTCAAGAGGATTTATGTGCAGACCACTTCTTAGCCAACCATTGATTCCTCATATGGTTTTAAATAAAGAAAGGGCGGTTCATTCCAGTTTTTGAAAAGGCGCTAACTGCAATTTTTATTGATTACAAGTAGCTCAGAAAATATACTAGATGAACTTGATCTCTGCATTAATGTTAATGTTTAAAATATGTACCTCTCACAGTTAATAGATTCTCTTAAAGTCATCAACAAAGTGAATAACTTTTGGGTTAGATGAGGAGAGCAAAAGAAAAAAACTTTAGTCAAAATTTACTTGAAAATTCAAGAACTTTTCAAGGGAAACTATTTGTCAGAGAAAGAAAAATAAAGAATATTTAGAATGAAGCATGGCTGAAACACCATGAATTCTAATATAGAGCAATTCTGCAAAGATCCCACATCACATAAAAGTAGGCTGTGTTTCTTGATTTTTGTGTAATGAATAATTTCCCATGTCTGTTTCACTTGAACAGTCCCCTAATAGGTCCCTCACATCTTTCCAGTAACTATCACATCAAGTCAAACAGCATGTTATTCTGCTCCTGATCTGCTTTCAAATCTAAGGTATGGCCAATAAAGTAATCTCATCACTTCTGCTAATGACATTAGTAATTTTTCATGAGCTATAACAGGAGCACTACAGTTTGGAGAAAGAACACAATAAAAGTAAGGAAATATACGATGTACTGAGTTTTAATCTTCCATCCTCAGAGAACTCACAGATTTTGACAAAAAAAGTTTTCACTGCTGCTTATTTATTTGTCTGTTTGTTTTTATTCTTGGGGGCTATTCCAGCTATGCTCAGGGCTACTTCTGACTTTGCATTTAGGGCTTATTACAGGCAGGTATGTAGGTCCAAATGAAGTGTCCAAGATCAGTAACTGGGTTGGCCTCAAGAAAGGCAAGCAATCACTCCACTGTTCCTGTCTCCTGACCATTGTTTATTTTAAATACCATACACTAAGGACCAGGCTTATACTAGAGGAAAAAAATGGTAAAATGAGATGACTCCTCATTTCTAAATGATCTGTCCTTAAACCCTATAATATACAATTCTCCAGAATTTTAGAGTCAGTCTTTTCATTCATATAAATGAATTCAAAAGACTGGTGAGTGTGAATGGGTATAATTTAACACTGGATTAGCCAGACTTTCTATCCTGTCATCAAACTAAATTTGTTGTAACCTACAAATAAAGGAACCCATTTTCAAAGTTTTTGTTGTCTGGGTCCTGAAACTTTTCTAGAAATTTAATAAAATTCAAGAAGAAAAATTATTTTGAGATACCCTCAAAATTAATTGTATTCCTATTTTACTATGAAAATTAATATTTGAGAAATAGGATCCATTAATATTTCACATGTAATTGTAAGCAGGATTAATTTCTTGACTACTTAATAAAATAAGTATATATTTATAACTAGTGAAAATGGAAAAATGACAAGTATGCTAAGTAAAATTATAATTTGTATTTTACAATAAACATTAGTCATAGACAAGGTTTTTAATTCATTTTGAGTTGAGTTTTGTGCAAGGTGTAAGGTATGGATCAATCTTTAATTTCTTGCAGGTGGTTATTCAGTTGTTCCAAAACATTTGTTGAAGAGACTGTCTATGTTCCATTTCAAGTTCTTTGTGCTTTTGTCAAATATTAGTTGACTCTCTTTTTGGGGGTTTATCTCTAGATATTTTGTTATAATCTACTGGTCTGAGACTCTGTCTTTGTTCCAGTACTATGCTGTTTTGATAATTATGGATTTATAGTAAAGCTTCAGGCTAGGTAAAGAGATGCCACCCAGCTTCTTGTTTCTCAGAATGTATTTGGTTAACCTGGGTCTTTTGTGGTTCTGATGAATTTTATAATTGATTGTTCTAAGTCTTTAAAATATGATGCCTGAATTTGGATAGGGATTGTATTGAATCTGATTAAGTAAGATCGTCACTTTGACGATGTTGATTCTACCTACCCATGAGCATGGGATGTACTTCCATTTCCTTAGATCCTCTTTCTGAAGTGTTTTGAAGTTTTCATGATATAGGTTTTTTACTTCTCTTGTAAGGTTGATTCCTAGATACTTGATATTGGAAACTATTTTAAATAGGATTGTCTCCTTAATCTCTTTCTCCTATTCAGGGGTCTCAAACTCGTGGCCCGCTGGCCATTTGCGGCCCTCCATACAACATTTTGTGGCCCTGCCCTAGAGGAATATTTTTTTGTTTTGTTTTGTTTTGTTTTAGTTTTTTGGGTCACACCCCCCAATATTCAAGGCTTACTACTTACTAACTTTGCACTCAAGGTTCACCTCGACTTTGCTTCCTGCAGCCCCCCCCAGGTAAATTGAGTTTGAGACCCCTGGGAGGAACACTGCTCTCTTTTGTGTATTGCAAAAACTCTACCTGAGCCTTTTCTGCTGCAAATAATTTCTGAAACTCAACAAGATCAGGGTATGTGATGAAAATGTTCCCTGAATTCCATACCCCACAAGAATATCTCAAAAGACAGTAGGGGAAGCCTATATTTCCTTTATAAGTTTAAGTGCTCTATAATACTACCTCTTAACCTGTATGTTATCCCCAAATGTAAGGTAGTTTCCTTCATCAATTGTTCCCTTAATTACTTTTTTAACTAATTTTTCCTTTATATATCTATATCTATCTATCTATCTATCTATCTATCTATCTATCTATCTATCTATCTATCTATCTATCTATCTATCATCTATCTACACACATACATATTGTCTTGTTTTTGTTTTTCTTCTCCTCCTAACTACATCTGTTTTCATTCTGCTTGGTACAGAAACCTACAAGAAAAAGTCTTTCTCAGGATTAAAGCTCAGGTCAAAACCAGGGTACAGAGATGATGGACCCTGATGCTCTCACCCACAAATGCACCAGTAATATAATATAGAACCATTTCTTTTTGCACAGGCATACTAAAAAAAGGGGAACTTTTACGTATAGAAACAAGGTCTTATCTACTAAGGATAAGAACTCATACATTTTACAATACAGGGACACCCTCCCACCTTGAACAAATGTCTTGTGGACCCAATGTACACTCCATGTCATTAGACAGAAACCTTCTAACCCTGAACCCTAGATCTCAGACATAGAACCAACACCGTTTTCTGCAATAGCTCCAGGAACCAAACTCCCTCTGGGACATTCTTAATGCTGATCTGACACCAATAAGTGCCAGTTTTGATATGACATCCTAACAATGAGGAAATGGCAACAACTTGGTCAAAGAACAGGTTGTCTTACCTCACCACCTAACAATAAGATGAAATAAGAAGACACATAATCTTTTGATCTGTGCAAAGCCAAGATCACTAACTACAGAAGACTGACTGTGACAACAATGATTGGGCAGAACTCATCCTGAGACCAATAAAAAAGACCCTAGTCTAGGCGTTGGCCTACAATCTTTACAACAACCAAGATCTCTAATTCCAGAGGTCTGACTGTGACAACTTCAACTGAGCGGAACTTCTGGAAACATAATGAAAGACTCTATCCTAGGCTTCTTCGTAGGATAGGTGCAAAAACCAAGACCACCAACTACAGAGACTGATTAAAACAACAGTGATAGAACAGAATTTCTAGAACCTAAAGAAAGACTCCATTCTAGGTACCATCCTATGACCTCTGCAAATACCAAATTCTCTTGTTACAGAGGCCTGATTTTATCATCCATGCCTGAGCAGAAAGTTCTCAGACATCACAAAAGGACCTAGGGGAGAGAATAAGAGCATGTATGGAGCCTGTAGTTATTCCCATGACAGTGTACTTCAAGGGCGGAGAAACCCTGTATCTCTTAGGCCAAGGGAATTCCCTTTTTAATCTACCCAATATTTACTGTGCCTATGCAAAACATAACAAAACAAAACGAATTAATTTTTTGTTATTGCTGTTTGGTTTTTTTGTTTATTTATTTTTATTTTTTTGCTTTTTTTTGCTTTTTATCTCAAGGCCGTGGTTATTGTTTGGTTGTGGTATTTATGCTCTGGTGCTTTTTGGGTTTTTTGTTTGTTTGATTATTTTTCTTATATTCTTGTTATAGTTTTCTTTTTTCCCTTTTTTAATCTTAAATTGATATTTATAGCCTCTAGAAGGACTTCTCCCATTCTTTTGCTTGTTTGAATTTTGCCCCCCCACCCCATTTTTCCTTTCTTTCTAACAGAACCACATAACTTGAACCCTTTTGTTCTGCCTCACAAATTGAGGAAGAAATAATGGAGGGTACCAAGTCCAAACAGCCATATTAACATCGAGTAGAAATAAAAAATGATCAGACTTAAACACCAAATCCAAAGCCAACAACAACAGAATTGATACCCAATTTACAATAAGCTAGATCCAGAGGAGACCACTTATACTAGCAGCCTGGGGGGCAAAGGAGGAGGATATGGGATGCATGCTGGGAACAGGGTGTGAAGGGAGAACAACATTGGTGGTGGGAATGCCCCTGATTCAATGTCACTATTTACCTAAAACATTACTGTGAAAGATTTGTAAGCCACTGTGCTATAAATAAAACTTAGTACAAAAAAAAAGCAATAGAATTTGAAGCCCTCTTGTTTGAAACATATATTGAAAACCAAGTCTATCACACATTGCCTTTCTTCTAGATTTTTATAATTTAATTATATAATTTACATCTTAATATTTGACCTACATTGCCTCTTCTCTAATTTGAGAAATTCTTTTCTTTACAGTAAAATGTGTTGAAGCTGAAACAATTATGCAGTAGGTAGGTTCTTTCCTAACACAAAGCCAATTGAGTTTGATCACTAGCATTCAATTTGTTCCCACATGAGTGTTCTCTGAACACAAAGGCGGGAGTAAGCCCTGAAAACAGCTGGGTAGAACTCCTAACCAAAATGAATAAATACAGAAATATATATGAATATATATTCTGCAATGTAAATTTTGTTTTAAAAATAAGTTATAAATTTAAAATTTTATTATAGCACATTCAGCATAACTTATTTGAGGATTAGAGATAGTAGAGCAGGTAAAGCACTTGGTATGCATATACTATACCTGGTTTTGATCCTTTGTGCCCCATATAATACCCTGAGCATTTCAGGACTGATTTTGAGCACAGAGCTATGAGCACTGTTGATGTAGCACAAAAACAAACAAACAACAACAAAAACTAGCATATCTAACTGAGAGATTAATTAATGGAACATCAAAACCATATCACATCTTGTGGATAATCAAGATATACAGAAAATAATAGGTATACTAGTTCTGTGAAAAAACATCTATAGAATATTTTCTATATATAAAACACAAAATTCCTCCACTCATTTAAAATTTAAGAGCTTATAAAAGAAAACTGACAACTGTAACTTATGATAGTAGTTTAAAATATAGCATATTCTTCATAAGTTGATAATGAAAAAACAAAATGAAACCTGAAAAGAGCAGCCACCCAACCTGCTCTTGCCTGTTTTTCTAAATAGAGTGCTTTATGCAGTAGTTGATAAATATATCAGAGGTGACATGGCAGAAATGGAAACAATAATTAGAAGACTGAGAAGTGTTATTTAATTTTTTAAGTAAAAATAGTCTTTATTAGAAGGTACTGAGTAAGGGGAAGGAGAGGATAAGAATGGAAGAGAGTGATTTGCTCAAGTGAGAACAGGGTCTTCTCCAAAGGTGGAGACAGCCAAGTATAGAACCCAGCATGAAAGTAGAAAAGTCCATATCTCAAGAGGGAAGAAATAGGTGGTATCTATGTGGACAACATGTTAAAGTGCACAGAGAACAATTTGCTGAGAAATAGTTTTTAAGTATGAAGGCAGAAATAAGGTAAAACAAAGGCAAGAACTAATTCAATGACATTTAGTTTATTAATTAATCAATTAAGAAATTTAATCATTATTTTAAATAATTAAATTTAATCGATTAGTTGTATGAAAAGCTATTATCAGAGTGTCTTCTATTGGACAAAAACATTGGTGAACCTGGGGAATATCAAACCAAATTTGGGACCAACCTTGTGCTACATACTAAAAAAAAGAAGCCTCTTTGCCCCTTACCAGCAATTAGATTTTTATTGTCCCCATCCAGTAAATTCCAAGGCTTTTTTGATGAATGGAAAGTTAACAATTTCTCAATACTTTAAGCTTATACTAAATTTTAAAGATAATGGGGCCATGCCAGAGGCAATGGCCAAACAGATACTCTAAAAGTTCCTAAGCAAGCCAGGACACTCACATTTTAAGTAACATTCTTGTCACTTGATAAGTAACTCAAGTACCCAGTTTTTATATTAAAATATACACATAAACGAGCCATTCTTAATTTAGTTCCATAATAAGTTCCTCTCTTGGGAGTGAGAGAAACAATTTGCTATCCTAGAGCAAGGCAGGGGTAGAGGAGTGAGGGATAATAGGGTTTAGGAGACATCAGTGATGGGAATGGTACAATGGTGAAGGATAGTGTACATTGTATGACTGAAATCCAACTATGAACAATTTTGTAACCATTGTGCTTAAATAATACAATTAAAATTATAAAAATAAATTCTTCTCTTGGGGAGGATCTTTTCCTTTCTCCTTTACTTCCTATAAGCTATTTCCAATTCTGAGTCTGAGTATATTTATTGTCTAATATTTTTATTTTTGAATTTATTGACTCAGAACTATGAACCAACACAGACCCCTGCCATTACTTTTCTTACTTCAACATAAACCTATGACTGTGCAGTACATATCATCATATAGGAGGGCCAAAGACATAGGCAATGGGTAAAATGCTTGTCTTGCATTCAGCCACCTGAAATCTAATCTCTATCATTCCATATGGTTCCAGGATCCCTGTCTAGAGAGATTCTTGAGCACAGTGCCAAGGGTAAGTCTGGAGCATAGCCAGGTATTGCACCCCAAAATGAACAAAAAATTAATTACAATTAAGTGAAATAAATAATTAGCATTTATGGATAAAACCATTATAGTGAAGGAGTAGGAGACATATGATTTTATGTCTTTATTTTGACTTGCAAAGAGTATTTAGGGAAGATATTCAAGAATAGGAACATAAATTGCCACCTCTTTAAGGTACTAATTTGCAATTTTTGTTATGCTAAACTTTACTTGAAGAACATTTGTGTTTTTTTTTAAATTTTTCTTTGTTTTTTTTTTTTTTTATTTTGATTTAGCCTGCTTCTAGACAAAATAATAAAAAGTTCTATAAGAATAAATCAAGGGACCAGAGAGGTGGTGCTAGAGATAAGGTGTCTGCCTTGCAAGCGCTTGCTTAGGATGAACCACAGTTTGATCCCCCAGAGTCCCATATAGTCCCCCCAAGCCAGGAGCGATTTCTGAGTGCATGGCCAGGAGTAACCCCTGAGCGTCAAATGGGTGTGGCCCAAAAACAAACAAACAAAAAAGAATAAATCAAGGATGAATACAATACAGATATTATTTGTAGAGATATACAACTAGTCCACAAAGGATAGTGAAGTGATCTCTTTTTTTGTTTTGTTTTGTTTTTATAAATTTGGGGCCACAACCAGGAGAACTCTGGACTGACTCTTGATTTTGCTCAGGGCTATATGGGTTGCTATGGATGGAATTTAGGAAAGGGACATCCTCTGTGTTATATCACTTGTGCCTGAAACAAGGATGCTCTTTTCGCTGCTCTATCCTGGGAGAACCGATTGATAAAGATAGTTGGTAGTCTTTTGCGAAAATATAGTCTTTGGAGTAAAAAAAAACAGTTGATATCTTATATATCTGTTCACAATGAGCCTAGGAATGGGGATTGTCTCATTCTCTTTTTTTTTTTTCACACATTTCTTCACACATCTCCAGTCATTTACAGAAATAGCAATGCGACAGGAAGTAAAGTGGAAAATAGGGGATTTCCTGTTGAAAATAAAGATGGAAAATAGAAGACATAGATTCTGTGTTCAAAAAAATATCAAATCTAAAGAATATTGAGCTACATGATGTAAGTTTGTAATATTTAAATTGGCAATTGATAAGAAAATAATACAACTGTACAAAATGAGAGAAGTTGGACTAGAATAATAAAACTATGGGAAGGGTTTTTTACCCTGAACAGAAAAAAAAAAAAAAACAGATTTAATATCCAGCCCCATGTATGGTGCCTTGAGCCTCACCAAGGAGTGATTCCTGACTGAAAAGTAGGGAATAAGCTCTAAATGCAGCTGACTGTGGCCCCAATAATAAAAATATAAAATAACAAAAACAAGTCAAGAGGAGAATTCTTGTTTTTTTTCTTTTTATCTATAATAAATATTTAGAATGTAAATACATGTTTACAAGAGTAACTTCTGATAGAGTTTTAGAAAATGTTATATACCTTTTGTTACAGATAGGATATTGTATTTTATTTCTTTTTTGTCCACACCTGATAGAGCTCAGGGGTTACTCTTAACTCTTCATTCAGGAATTACTCCTAGTGGTGCTCCTTGGATCATAGGTTATGTTGAGGATCAAACTCAGGTCTGCCTGTATAAGTTGCCATAAACACTGAACTATATCTGAGACCCTCGTCAGGATATTTTAAATAACATGCACTTAATAAATGATTCTCTACTATAAATCTCAAGGTTTGGTCATGTTTTTGTTTTGTTTTTGATTTCTATCACAGTCTGGAGTTCTCAAGGATTATTATAGATTATGCTCAGGGATTATTCCAGGCAGAAGTCAATATGGGAGTCAACATGTGAGGCTGGGAACTGACATAAAAGTTAATATAATATTGACTTATTATAATATTAACTATATAATATTTACTTTTAATATAAATATATAGTATTTAATATAAAATGATAATTAAATATTTAACATAAATAAAATAACATAAATTATTAAATATTGACTTTTAATCTAAAATTGAAATAAAAGTCAAAATAGAAAGTCCTCTTGGGGCCAGAGTGGTGGCCCAGTGGCAGGGCGTTTGCCTTGCATGCAGCTGATCTAGGATGAACCATGATCCGATGCCCTGGCATCCTATATGGCTCCCAAGCCAGGAGCGATTTCTGAGTACATAGCCAGGAGTAACCCCTAAGTGTCAATAGGTATGCCCCCCCACAAAAAAATTTAAAAAATTTAAAAAAATCCTCTTGCACAGTACAAGAACCTTAGCAACAATACCATGTCTCTGGCTCCCTAGGTGCTGATATTTGAACTTGGAAATTTGGGAAAGAAATAAGGCAATGAAGATAGACCCTTCAAGAATGTGTTTAATGGCCAGAGAGTACAGCATTTAGGGTGCTTGCCTTCCATGTGGGTAGCTCTAGATCAATTTCAGGTAACACTTATTGTCCTCCAAGTCTTGTCAAGAGTGATCCCTTGAGCATAGAGCCATAAATAAACCCTGATCATAACAATATATATCATAAAATTAAATGAATAAAAAAAGAATGTGATTAATGGCCTTAATAAAATAGGTATGAGAAAAAGTAGTTTCTTTTTTCTCTCTATCTCTCTCCCTCACCACGCCTCCTATAAATTTTTATTAGAAATTAAGGATTTTAGCAGTCAGACCTCTGCCTTCTCAGCCTGTGTACTATGGCAAATGAATGTTTGTGTTTAAACCACATAGTATATTATAGCATTTTGACAAAGTAGCCTGAACAAGAAAGACATTAGTGCCCGAAGTAGGCAGCTGCTGTGGCATATTTGAAAATGTGGAAGCAACTGTGGAATCTGTCCAGGCCAAAATTCAAAGGTACATTCTAGGAAAGCAAATAACACTATAACAGAGTCACTAAAAGCTATTCTAGTTAGCTGGTAGAAAGAAAATAGGAGATAAAGAGAAAGTGTACATCTTCTTAGAGACTATATGCATATGAACAGAAAGAAGAAATATGCATGTGAAAAGCTATTCTGATGTGATATCAGATGGTATTAAAGAAAATGTCACTGAAAATAGTAAGAAAGTAGCAATATTTACAATGTGACAAATATCTAATTTAACTAGAGTTCTGGTGCTTTGTGGAAAGTAGAATTTATGAGTGATAAAGTGAGCAATTCTGATGATACTTTTATAGAAGGAATATTTTGATTTCTTCCACATTTGATTCATACAATACCATCAGACAAAAGAAGTGCATCGAGAAAAGAATTAGCATAAAGGGGCCCGGGCATAAACATATGAAGACTTTTCAGCCAGCAGAAAATACTGACACAAATCTCAAAATACCTCCAAATTCAGAAGGAATTGTAATTGTTCAAAGAACTGGAGAGGAAGAACATGAACCACAAAAATAACCAACCACCTAGCAAACAAGAACACTGACAGAACTGAAGATAGAATGAAATTAAGAAATGCTATTGGGGTCAGTGAGGTGGTGCTAGAGGTAAGGTGTTTGCCTTGCAAGCGCTAGCCAAGGAAGGACCGTGGTTCGATCCCCCTGTGTCCCATATGGTCCCCCCAAGCCAGGGGCAATTTCTGAGTGCTTAGCCAGGAGTAACCCCTGAGCATCAAATGGGTGTGCCCCCCCCAAAAAAAAAAAACAAAAAAAGAAAAAAAGAAAAGAAATGCTATTCAAGGGCCAGAGTAACAGCACAGTGGTAAGGCGTTTTTTGTGCTCATGGCTGATCCAGAATTAACCTAGGTTTGATTCCTAGCGTCCCATATGATCCCCTGAGCCAGGAGTGATTTCTGAGTGCATAGCAAGAAGTAACTCCTGAGCATCACTGGGTTTGGCCCAAAAACTCAAAAAACAAAACAAAATAAAATAAAAGCTATTCAATATCTTTAATTTTATCTGATGAAACCGCAAATCTATGTATCTGTTAATATTATTGTTTCTTAAGAGAAACTAACAGGATGATGAAAATTATTGGTATTGTTTATAGGCAAATTTAAATTAAAGAAGAAAGTTATTTAACTAAACTATTGGCTTAGTGACAAAAATAAAATAATACTTAGAGCAAGCATTATTCATTCTATTTCTCACACAATGTTTTCAAACATATTTGATTTGGATATTTTGATGAATAAATTTGTTTTCTTTGAAAATTTAAAAACCGACTTCTTTTCTTCTTCTTTTTTTTTTGGTTTTTGGTTTTTGGGCCCCACCCGGTGTTGCTCAGGGGTCACTCCTGGCTGTCTGCTCAGAAATAGCTCCTGGCAGGCCACGGGGGACCATATGGGACACCGGGATTCGAACCAACCACCTTTGGTCCTTGGATCGGCTGCTTGCAAGGCAAACGCCGCTGTGCTATCTCTCCGGGCCCAAAAACCGACTTCTTTAATTAAAAAAAAAAAAGTCAGGGGCCAGAGAAATAGCACAGCAGTAGGGCATTTGGCTTGCACGCGGCTAACCCAGGACAGACCTGGGTTCAATCCTCGGTATCCCATATGGTCCCCCACCAAGCCAGGAGTGATTTTGGAGTGCATAACCAGGAGTAACCCCTGAACATCACCGAGTGTGCCCCCCCAAAAGAAATGTCAGGGCCTGGACAGTGGTGTTTGCCTTGCAAGCAGTCGATCCAGGACCAAAGGCGGTTGGTTCGAATCCGGTGTCCCATATGGTCCCCCGTGCCTGCCAGGAGCTATTTCTGAGCAGACAGCCAGGAGTAACCCCTGAGCACCGCCAGGTGTGACCCAAAAAAACAAAAAAACAAAACAAAAAAGAAATGTCAGATCTTAACTTAATAACACTTTACATTATTACAAATTATAAAAATATTCATGGCATTGCTGATTGCAATAAGAAGATTTAGATATAATATAAATGATGGATAGAGGAATACTTAACTGAACAAAATCAGAATAAAAATAAAAACTGAATAAAATCAGATGCCATAAAGTTTTTAAATTATGACATGTTATAATGGCAGAATACAAGACTTTCACTTTTAAATAAGCACATCTATTGTTAAAATAAAAACATGTATTTTAATACACTTGTATTAAATTTTTCAATTAATCAAACATCAATGAGTTAAGTTTTCAAAGTAAAGGTGTTACTGCCTGGAGATGTAGTGCAATGATAGAGCACTTTCCCTGCATGTGTGAGGCCTTAGGATTAGTCATCATAATTAAAAAATAAAAAACTGGAGCCAGAGCAGTAGCGCAGTAGTATGGCGCTTGCCTTACACGCAGCTGACACAAATCTCGGTTAGATCCCTGGCATCCCATATGCTCCCCCAAGCTAGGAGTGATTTCTGAACACATAGACAGGAGTAAACCTTGATTGTCACCAAAGAAAGAAAAGCTTATCAATATAAAACACTACCAATGATTATAAAAGGAGCTTTACGTATATCATATGTGTAAACATGGCTATGTATATATATTTGGCATAGCTTTAATATTATATGTATACATTAAAATAAAAACTGGACTCTCATTGTTCTTCTATGAAGGAAAATCAAAAGAGAGGCTACATTCAATTTATTCTTTAAGAATATTTAATGTTAAAGTACCTTCAGTAAAATTGATATTATCTTACATTTCTAGGAGCATTAAAAGTTATAGGCATAAAATAATTAGTAATTCCAATTAAGTATTTTTTTTTGGTGGTTTTTGAGTCACACCCAGCAGAGCTCAAGGGTTACTCCTGGCTCTATGCTCAGAAATTGCTCCTGGCAGGCTTGGGGGACCATATGGGATTTTGGGATTCGAACCATCGTCCTTCTGCATCTAAGGCAAACGCCTTACCACTGTTCTATCTCTCGGCCACTCCAATTAAGTATTTTTTTAATATATTTTGCTTTATTTTGGTAGCAATTCACTTCCTTGTTGATTATTCTGAGGGGTTAATAATAAATTTTAATAAAACTTTAAGCATAAATATATTATAACATTAATATATAGTAGTAAAATTTATAAGCTGTTCAAAAGCTCATAAATTAATATTTATAAGTAATGAGATAATTACATGATGTAATGTAGTACATCAAATATATTAAATACACAATAACTAAATACAATAATATTATACAATTTTAATTATACATTGATTAACATGTAATAATTAAATAATTGAATATACATTAAATATAAAGCACAATGTAATATTAAAGCTAGTTCAGTGTTATATGGAAATAAAGCTAAATCATATAATTAATAAAAATAAGGTAAGTCCATGCCCAAAAGTTATACTTTACTTGAATTTTATGAATAGATCTAGCTCATTTATTTATTTGATTTATGCTTTCAATATTTTTGTTGAAGTTAAGCAGTTTTATTTATGGAAAATTTGCTTAGATAAATGTGAATGGGAAAGAAAGAGTAAGATACTTGTTTAGGAAAGAATACAGCCTTTACTCTGATAATCAGGCTAGTTTTGCAAGTATGTCCACTGATCCTCTGATCTCTGCATGAGATTCTACCACACTAAAATGTAGAGAAAAAACATTTAATTAAATCAAGCAAAGTGATAATATATAGTAAGCCATTAGTACAGGTTAAAAGATAACATTAATTAAATGTTTGCTAGGAGAAAAACAAGTGATACTGTAATTCATAATACTAAAATACAAAGCATCTGAATACTAAAGCTTGTCAGAAGAAAACGCTTGTAGCTGAGATTTCAATGATGAGAGGGTAGTACAAGACAGAATTGCATGGAAAATGGAAAAAAATGTCTTCTGATGTGGGAGACAATTTGAAAGAAAAATCTTGTCTTGACTTTGAGTCAGACCTAAATGAAGGTTTCTTGTTTCTTTACTGTACATTTTACATATTATAATCCAAAGTTCCTATTCTTGATGAAACTTAACAGAAAGAATTTGTAGAAGTATCCTGTTACAGAGACTGACTAGAATATATAATTGTATCCCAATCAGGCCTTCATATAAACTCTTAATGCTTAAGCAATCATGTGTGAAGCCAACCAAGTGAATCAATGATGTAATTCATTCTTATTAATCCTTACTTATTAAACAATCATATATTAGTGTGGAGAAGGTGGCCTCTGCTTCATTTTCAATTTCTTCTTGCCACCAATCTGCTGAGGTTAGTTTCAAATTTCACACAGGAAACCAAATTTCTCCTAATGAGTTAACATTCCATAATATTAATATGATGTTTCTTAGATTTTATATTAAGCTAAAAGTTCTGTTTTTAAATCCAACTTGGCATAACTATTTTTACAACTTTTATAGTTAAAATAGCACATTTAATGATTATCTTAACACCTATTTCTAGGTATTTGAACACTTTCCAATTTGTAGTCTATTATATGTAATTAGCTGACTGAAGATTAGAAGTAAAAGTTGAATGTGAGTTTTGTATTGCTAATTCCCAGAAAACATATATTTCAGATGTTGAAATAAGCACTTTTACCCAATGAAGAAAAATGAATCAAAATAACTGAGTATCCGCATTCTATAAATTGTGTTAGCTGTTTTTATATCTTATTAACATTAGTAGCCTTTTCTTGGTGATGTCATTTTTGTCATAATGATACTATTAAAATATATTGTGATTTTAATGAGAAAGGGAGTAGATAGAAAAACAAAAGTATAACTGTTTGTTATGCTGTAAATTAGATCAAACACTACAATTTTTAAATATTCTTACACAATAATCATTATGCTACTTAATTATCAGGACACTCTATGAATAAATTAGTTTGAATAACCAGTGTTTCAAATCCAGAAATTTCTATTAAGGACAAAGGCAAAATACTTAAAACTAAATGCTTTAATAATGAACTGGAAAATGGTTGTGTCCTCTGAATAGATATTAGATGGCTGATAACTTTTAAAAATATAATGAGTGTCAATTATTCTAGGGTACAGTCATGACATTTTTATTATTTTGTACACTCATTTTATATTTTATATAAATTTTAATTGTCTTTTGTTTTACCCAACTACAGAATTTTAAAATGATTTTTTATCACCACTAGAGAGTAGATACAGTATGCCAAATAACTGTAACTAGAACTAAGTAGAGTTAATTATTCGAATGATAGTCTGACAGAAAGCAAATGGCACACTTAGGCAAAATTTAAGAATGACATCGATATTTTAACAAAACAAAATGATCACTTTTGTATTCTTTATGTTATCTTGTATTAGATCAGCATGTAGTTCCATAGATTGAATCTGATTCCCTTCATAGTCACTACTTCCTTTCATGGCATAGATCAAATTCCACTTATACTGTGCATTTCAGTCAAGTGATTTAGGTCTTACTCAGTTTTAAATGCAATAATAGTAAGTTTCAGTGATATTTGAATATACATAGATATAAATTTAATCCACATTTCCTAGCTCTAAATACTTCAGCACCATAGCATTGCATTGAATTTCTTATTTTCTCCATTTTTAGTAATATATAGTAAATTCAATACTGTTAAATGACGGTTTTATGCAAGTATTGCTTCAGAACCACATCACCATCTTCTTTTTTTTTTGTTTTGTTTTTTGTTTTTTGTTTTTGGGCCACACCCGGTAACGCTCAGGGGTTACTCCTGGCTATGTGCTCAGAAGTTGCTCCTGGCTCGGGGGACCATATGGGACACCGGGGGATCGAACCGCGGTCCGTCCAAGGCAAGCGCAGGCAAGGCAGGCACCTTACCTTTAGCGCCACCGCCCGGCCCCACATCACCATCTTCTTCACTCTACCAATATCTTAAAGACCCCACTACTACCTCTACTTCTATCCACCGATAAACTCGGTTCCATTGCCCAATTCTTCAGTTCTGTGGCATTGTTATTTATTCCTCCCTTATTACATATTTTATATACATGCATTTTTATATACACACATATATACACACATAATTCTTTAGTGGTTCCTCTTCTGACTAACTTCACGCAGCCTGTTAAACACTGACTCCATCCACATAGTGGCAAACTACACGGTTTTAATCTTATAGACAAGTAATATTGCACTGTGTGTGTATTTTCACAACTTCTGGATTTGTTCCTCTACAAATAAGCATTTAGATTGCTTCCATATTTGTAGTTATCTTACTAAATGCTGCAATGAACATACCATAAGTGTGAGCATATCCTTTTCAAAGACTTATTTTATTATTGTCTTTTACTATTTTCAAATGAATTTCTCAGTTCTTAAGACTCTTCAATATTTAATTTTCTTGTCAGCTTCACAAACTTATAGGTATTTTTAATGAAAATATGCTTTTTTTCATGATATTCATGCCACGAATTGGCTTTTTATGCAGGTAACCCAGATTCAATTCCCAGAACTTAAGAGGGTAACCTGAGCAGTACCATAATTTAACCCTGAATGCAGAGTAAGGGATAGATATGAGCATACACAATTGGTTGTGTCCTTCACACCGAATTAGAGAAAGAAGAGAGAGAGAGGGAAAGAGAGAGAGAGAGAATGAGAAAGATTATTATTTTGGGGGGAAGTTGGGGACCTAATATGCTGGTGTTCAGAGATTGCTCCTGTAGGGCTCAGGGACCATATGTTGTGCCAGAGATTGAATTAGGCTCAGCTGCATACAAGTGCCTAAGCAGTGTAGTACCACTCCAACACAAAAAACATACTTCATTTTGTCTTAATTTTTAAATTTAAATTATTTATTATTTTTTAAAATTTAAAGAATTATGATTTCAAAAGTTATTTCTAGTTATGTTTTAGAGATACAATGCGTCAGCACCATCAACTCAACCTCTGTTCAGCAATGTTCCCAGAATCCATCCCATACCATCACCACCCATCTTCTCCACAAGCCGCACCCCTGCCCTAGCCTGCCATCATAACAGGCACTTAAGTTCATTTGTTAAAGTTTGGGTCATGCTTTGATTGTTGTTGACTTTATGTTTTGGATATTTAGTTCTGTTCTTTCCTAACATCACCAATACACTTGAGCCCTCTTTGCTACTGTCCCCTGCTATGTCACATCTGTCTTGCTCCGACTACACTCAATTTCTTCCCTTCTCACTATACTCTTGAGCCAAGAGTATTCTAGAAAGTGTGTATTTAAAGCACATCATTCCTTCATACAGTTATTCTAAATACCACATATAAGTGATATCATGTATTTATCCTTCTTCTTCTGGCTTGCTTCACAACATATATTCTAGTTCCATCCATATCACTGCAAATTGCATGATTGTATCATTCCTTACAATTACATATTATTTCATTGAATATATAATGCCATATACTCATGATCCACTCATCTGTTGTGGACATTATAGGTTGATTCCAGATCTTAGCTATTATAGCGAGAGCTGTGAATAGTGGTGTATATGCTTCCTCATGAATGAATGTTTAGCTTTTCTGAGAATAGATACTAAAATTGGTATTACTGGCTCAAATGAAAGTTTGATTCTGAGTTTACTGAGAATTCTCCATACTGTTTTCTTTAGGTGTTGAACCAAATAACATAACCACCAGCAGTGGAGAGAGTTCATATAGAGCCTAACACATATTGTTCCCAGTAATTTTTTATATGTGCCATCCTCACTGGTGTAAATTACTATCTCATTGTCATCTTGATTTGAATATTCCTAATGAAAGAAATGATCATTATTGTTGGCCATCTGTTGGTCTTCTTCACAGGTACCTGTTAATTTCCCAGAATCCATCCCATACCATCACCACCCATCTTCTCCACAAGCCGCACCCCTGCCCTAGCCTGTCATCATAACAGGCACTTAAGTTCATTTGTTAAAGTTTGGGTCATACTTTGATTGTTGTTGATTTTTGGGTGGATTCAACTTTGTGAGAATAATTTCTTATCAAAGATCATATATCTATTTTTAAATAGGTATATCAAAATCAGTTATCATTTTGTCCTCCTTCATATAACTTTTCAAAAATATATATATGTAGCTGTGAATAGATTTTCTTCCATTTTCTGGATTATTCATGAGAAAAACTTAATCATGATTTAAAATAAGGAATATGACTAATTTGACAATTGAGTTGTGTTTAATTGTTACATAAACACAAACATTTTTATGGTCTTCTATTAGGAACTAAATAGAAAAAAATGTAACAAACCATATCACCAACAACTAAACTTTAAAATATATTTTGTCCTAAATTAACTTAAAAAATGATGAGCATAAAAAAATGATGAGTATGCAATTCCAAGGACCTGTAGCTTTACAGTAATGGACTTAAATTTATAGGATAAAGTCACTTGGAACCTAAAACATAGCTAAATGTTTATAAGTGCAAAACATATCATGAATTAATTTAAAATAAATAGCACTCAGAAAAGCTTTCTGCCTTTTTAATTTAGACTAATATGCCCTCATTTGAATGAAAGGGGGCCCACAGTTCTAATGCAGGTAACAGATTCCAGTGGAAGCATAAAGATTCCATTTATAAGAGATTAGCTTTTTTTTTTTTTTTTTTTGGTTTTTGGGGCCACACCCATTTGATGCTCAGGTTTACTCCTGGCTAAGCGCTCAGAAATTGCTCCTGGCTTGGGGGGACCATATGGAATGCCGGGGGATTGAACTGCAGTCCTTCCTTGACTAGCGCTTGCAAGGCAGGCACCTTACCTCTAGCACCACCTCACCAGCCCCAAGAGATTATCTTTATACATTTATTTATTCTTGATATTCTTTGGAGGCTCAATAAAAATTTAGCCAAGCTTAGAACTCTGGAACTAAGGAAAAATTGCAAAGTAGAAGATACCTAATAGCAGATGAACACATTGCAGAAGTCTGGCTCAAGAGTATAGTTGGGGGGCTGAAGAGATGGTACAGAACATATGGAGCTTGTCTTGCATATAGCCAAGCAAATATTGTTCATAGCACCATATTTGATTCCCTGAGCACCGTGACATGTGACCCCTGAATATGAGCCAGGCGTAAGACCTAAAGCAATGCTGACAATATGGATACAAACACACATACAAACAAAAACATAGACAACTAGGTTAAAATAACAAACTGAAATGCTTAGCAAGTTCTCAGTAGAAAGTTTCATTGAAAAATAAAACTAAAAAAAATCTCTACTTAAATTACGATTCAAGAGGGCCATGCTCCTGGAAGGCAAAGTATTTTTAACAACAAACAAAAGAAACTGAAAAATAATTTATTTTTTCTTATTGATTTTTATACTTGTTATCTATGTGACTAGAAAAGAAAGACTATGTTATGTTCTGGAATAAAATTTCTTCCCATACCATATCTTCAAAAACTTGTGAGTGCTCTCCTCTTCTTTCCCTCCATTTATTCCCTCACTCTTTTCGGTCTGTTTCTTTTTTCTCTCGCATTAAAGGTAGGGCCTTTAATGTGGTGCAGTTTATTTTATGTGGTGCTTGGAGTCATTAGGGCTTACTAAAAAACAACATGTGGTACTTGGTGGACACACAATACTGAAGGTAGTCAAGGTCCTTGATTATGAAAGGCTTGGTCCCTTAATTATATCTCCTAACTTGAGATATATCCTGGTTCTCCTTGAGTGTTTTGTTTTATTAGAGTGGTGTTTATTTACTATAGACATATGAGCCAACTACCTTTTCTTATTTTTATTCATCATATTTTGTGTTTATAGATGATATAGTTTTTTTTTTTTTTTTGGTTTTTTTTTTTTGGGCCACACCCAGTAACGCTCAGGGGTTACTCCTGGCTATGTGCTCAGAAGTTGCTCCTGGCTTGGGGGACCATATGGGACACCGGGGATCGAACCGTGGTCCGTCCAAGGTTAGCGCAGGCAAGGCAGGCACCTTACCTTTAGCGCCACCGCCCGGCCCCAGATGATATAGTTTTTTAGAAATATTAACTAAACTAATAATAAGAGATGCTATAACACAATGTAAAATTCATATAGGAAAAGAAAGATTTTGTAGTCCTGATGAGATAATATAGATAATATAGAGGGTAGGGACTTTTCTTGCAATTGGCCAATGGGGTTAGTACCTGGGCATTCCATAGGGTACTGTAAGAACTACTAGGATTGAATCCCGAGTGTAGAGCCAGAATGCAAGCTTGAGCATTGCTGGGTGTGGACCAATAAGATCCCCCAACCAAACATAAAAGGTGAATCTGCTAACAACACTATAGTAATCTAAGGATTGACTTTTTTTTCCAGGCAACTGAAAATTACCATATTTTTTATTTTCTTTAGGTAGTAAAAAAGTGTGTTTTATAAGGACTAGTTTGTGTCATGTTAAAACATTGATTTTTGAGTCTTGTTTTATTTATCATATGCCTAATAATGCATAGCACTGAAGATTATAGAAATTCATGAACAGAGTGTGATACATTGTATAAAAATGGAAATCAGAATATAAAAATATGCAGAATATAAAGATGTCAAAATTTAAATCAGTTACTCCAAGGACAATTTTCAGAATATCATCAACCAAGAGAAAAGAGAAAAATATTTTATTTTATTTTTTTTAATTTTATTGATTATTTGACTTGTTTTTGGACCACACCCAGCGGTACTTAGGGACTACTCCTGGCTCTGCACTCAGAAATCTCCCCTAGCAGGCTGAGGAACCATATGGAATGCAGGGAATCAAATTGGGTCCCACGTGGGGTGGCCACATGCAAGGCAAATGCCCTCCCACTGTGCTCTCTGGCCCTGAAAATATTTTAATAAATGAAAATCTTGTTTGAAATATATAGGGCTGTATTGAGGGATATTGTCAGTGTCATCAGAATTTTAGAAAAGGAAAAAAGACAAAGAAGGCAAAAATAATAGCTTGAGGTTCCCCCAGTAGAGGAAGAAACAATGCATCCTGATATACTAAATGCAATTAGTGACTTATGGAGCTACTATCGTTAAACATAATTGCAAAAGATGTCAAAAATATATTACACTTACTATAATGTAAATATCAGAAGTAGTTTTTTAAATTTTTAGATTACATCTACAGAACTAATAAACATATTTAATAGCTATGATTTATTTTACCCTTGAGCAGATTTTCTAATCTGTTAACTTTCTTTTGAGGTCCATTTAGCATTTGACTAAATAACAATATATCATGTTTCAACTACTAAAAAAATCAAACATGTTCCATGATGGGGGATTAATATCTCACATTTCCCAGCACCAGTTTCTCATTTGTTTTATGTTGTTCTTTAATTTATATCTAGAATGGGTGGATGGGTGATGGATGGCCTGAAGAGATCATTTCATTATTAAAGGACCTAGCACTCAGATATTAAAAAATGCCATATGGACAAATATTTCTGCTTAGTATATTCAAGTATATGTGTCCATTATACTTTTAAACATGATTTTGCATCTTTACTTATTGATTAACTTGTCAATGCCTACACTTTATCATTAACATTACCCTTTGATTTGCCAAATTTTTAAAACATAACTGAACTTCTTTCCTCTCATATCATAACTTTAGTTATATGTAAAACTGTATATATTAATATCTTCATTGATAATTTAATTTTGTATTTATAAATATTCTGCATGAAACCATCCAGGACTAATATCCTTACCTTTCTTTTAAATTACCTCCTTTTATATTCAGTCATTTTACTGAAATCTATGTGTACATTCTAAAGCATCTTTGAATGCTGCTTATTTAATAGCCATCAGTTATACTATCATTCTTTAGGAACAGTAGCTTCTGTTGTATTTCATGTTTTACAAGATTACTGCATGTTTCATTATGAGAAAGTCTTCTAATTATATGTCTAAGTTTTACTTAATCCACAGTTATCAAAAACTCTTCATGTGTTGCATAAATTTGAATTAGAAACAGTGTAGCAGCCATCTTGAAGTCACAAAGAACAGGAGACTGCATTTACATGCTAAAATCTGCCCTCCGTGATAATAAAACATCCCATATTTGAGTGAATGTGAGTGTAATCTAAACCATGCCTACTAAGTACAACCCATAGCACCCAAGTCTGCACCTATGATCTCAGCCCTATTAGAGACATGACATCAAAGCTGTTCAGTAGATGAATCATTTTCTATAGAGTGCTAACTTAGCCTCTCTAATGTTTGGAAATTGGGGAAAAAGTCCTTGCTGTTTTAAATAGACTTTCCTACTATGCCTAATTTTGCATGCTCAGGGAAAGAACCAAATGATAAGAAAACCTCTTTGAATAACATTGATAATTTAAAATTTTCAAAAAGTATCACTCTAAAGCAGCATTTCTGGTAGATATTCATTCTGCTCATTTATTTATTATAATTTGTAATAAGATGTGGCCCAAATCAAACAACTTCTAATCACCATACAAATTAAAGGAACATTTCTATGTCGTAAGTTATCCATCAATAATACCAGTCATATATGCCGTGCTTTAGTAAAATATTGTCGCTATCAAAAGTATATTGCAGCCCTGGATTTCAATCTAGATTTATATTATTACTAATTTTCCTGATATGTTTCAGCTTTTGAAATTTTTTCACATGGTTACTAGTCAAAAAGTGAAATATTTATCAGAACTGAAACTATAAGGTATATAGAACAACATGTAGGTGAAACACTCCAGGACATTGAGACTAAAGGCATCTTTAAGGAGGAGACAGCACTTTCCAAGCAAGTGGAAGCAGAGATAAACAGATGGGACTATATTAAGCTGAAAAGCTTCTGCATCTCAAAGGAAATAGTGCCCAGAATACAAAGGCCACCCACTGAGTGGGAGAAATTATTCACCCAATACACATCAGATAAAGGGCTAATATCCAAAATTTACAAGGTACTGACAGAACTATACAAGAAAAAAACAACTAACCCCATCAAAAAATGGGGAGAAGAAATGAACAGACACTTTGAAAAAGAAGAAAGGCAAATGGCCAAAAGGCACATGAAAAGATGTTCAACATCACTAATCGTCAGGGAGATGCAAATCAAAACTACTATGAGGTACCACCTCACGCCACTGAGATTGGCACACATCACAAAAAAGGAAAACAAGCAGTGCTGGCGGGGATGTGGAGAGAAAGGAACTCTTTTTCACTGCTGGTGGGAATGCCGTCTAGTACAACCTTTATGGAAAGCGATATGGAGATTCCTTCACAAACTGGAAATTGAGCTTCCATACGATCCAGCTATACCACTCCTAGGAATATACCCAAGAAACACAAAAATACAATACAAAAATCCCTTCCTTACTCCTATATTCATTGCAGCGCTATTTACAATAGCCATACTCTGGAAACAAACAAGATGCCCTTCAACAGATGAGTGGCTGAAGAAACTGTGGTACATATACACAATGGAATACTATGCAGCCATCAGGAGAGATAAAGTCATGAAATTTTCCAATACATGGATGTACATGGAATCTATTATGCTGAGTGAAGTAAGTCAGAGGGAGAGAGAAAGACGCAGAATGGTTTCACTCATCTATGGGCTTTAAGAAAAATGAAGGACATTTTTAACAGTATCTCAGAGACAAGAGAGACGAGGGCTGGTAGGTGCAGCTCAGGACATGCAGCTCATCACATAGAGTGATGAGTGCAGTTGCAGAGATGACTACACTGAAAACTATCATAAAATGTGAATGAATGAGGGAAGTAGAAAGCCTGTCTCAAGTACAGGTGTAGGGGGGTAGGGAGGAGGGAGATCTGGGAAATTGGTGGTGGGAATGTTGCACCGGTGAAGGGGGGTGCTCTTTACATGACTGTAATCATACAACTATAATCATGTTTGTAATCACGGTGTTTAAATAAAGATAAAAAAAAAGAAAAAAAAGTGAAATATTTCTCTACTGAGCAGGGAATGCTTACTGTTCTTGAGAAGATTATAGCATAGTATTTATAGTGTGAGTCTGATCATTGAGATGATCACCACATACTAACCATACACCATTCAAGTAAATTTTACTCATTTGTACTTATCTGCTATATAAATCTATTCAAAGGGTTTTGTGACTTACTGAACAAATATATGTAACAAAACATACAAACACAAATGAGAATATGTATGTGTAATACATATATCTATATATATATCTATATATATGTATATATACTTGGAACATAGGCCTTCTATATTGCACAGATTCAGTGCCACAAATACGTTTTAAATAATATTTCAAAATAGATACCTAGGTATATACAAGTTACCTTAATGTATTTTAATAAAACTTGCCATTGGGCATGAAATATATGCAGTGAAAGAATTTATAGAAATCTGGAAGAAATAAAGTAAATATTGGAAAATGATGTTCAGATAAAGTGGAATAAATTCATTTCAGATGTAGAGAATAGGCAACATAGTCACTAAAGAGCAAGCACAAGTATTTTGCATTAAGCAAGTGAAATGTGTAAAGCTAAGATATTAGTCCATTCCTCTTTCTAAGCTCCTTCAAAGGCACATGTGAGGGTCACATCTGCACACATGTATTCTCTGACACAGAGCTTTATAAAAAGCCCACTTATCCTTTTATGCAGTATTACTGAAGCAGCTTTCTAAATTTTGCTTAAACATTTTTCCCAATCCAATTTTACTCTACTTCAAGTGGAGCTCCCAGGATAATCTACAATAAGCACATACTTACTTGATTGGAGAGGAGACTGAAGAATTTCAGTATTTGCTTGGCACCAATAACATTCATGCCCATTCTTCTTGCAAAATTTTTCACACTCAATATCCTATTTACTCTTATTAGCTTTTTCTTTTTTTCCAGTTTAATCATATGTATTTGCCTACACATGTGAAACTTTTTTCAAAGAATGACATATACCCATGAAGAATATTCTTTATTCAATAATTATTTCATTAATCTTAGCCTTTATCTATAATACTTGGCTTGATAATTATTATCAGGAGACTAAATAGTAGTCTCTAGAACTTGAAATTAGGATCAGCTACTAAATACTGCACTTAATTAAAGAAATTATAAACAGCTTTCAAGTGCCAATAGTTTGACCCTGGAATGACATTTTAAAATGTCAAATAATATCTTTTAATAATGTCTATACATGTTTTATTTAAATTATTCTAAAGAACATTGTAAATATTAAATAATAAGTAGTTTAGAAGATTTTTTGGTTGCATTTAATGAAGAACATCTATTAGTGCTATTATTGGTATTCTAATAATACTTAAGGATTTCTGAAGTGGAAAGCTTAATTCTTCCTTCTGAACTAAAGAAAATCTAAGTAACAATCAGAATGATTTTTCTTTTTCGGTTGCTTTGGAATATCTTGAAACAAGGTAGACTTGGAATTATCTCATAAAACATAAAAATAGAAATCAATAAATAATAAATTAAAAGTGGGAAATATTGTAAAACTTAGAAAATCTGGGCATCTATATCAGTCTATCCTTAAGCTATCCCTGATGATTTCTCCTAATTGGGCAAAACAGAGGGGAGAGAGAGGGAGAGAGAGAGAGAGAGAGAGAGAGAGAGAGAGAGAGAGAGAGAGAGAGAGAGAGAGAGAAGGAGTGAGAGAGAGTGAGAGAGAGAGACACTTTATATACCAAGCCAGATACCTAAATGATGCTCTTCAATATGACAGCATACTTAGATTATTTTATGTTTCTGAATTCAATCATGCCATAGTGAAAAACATAGTACAATCCAAACACAACTTTACTTATCTGTTTAGAAAGACATTTATATTGTACTCATTACCAAATACCTGTTAAAACTGTTTTTGGAAACTAGAAGGATGGAATCATTTTTATGCACCTTTTAATCTGCTATCAATTCTGAAATAATATTGCTTGAACAGCTGATCTGTGAATTAATGATGAGACAGTATCTTTTTTCACTACAGTTTGTCTATTGCTTCCTTTTTGCTTAAAAATTGATGAGGCTCAAAACACCATTTCTTTACATAAAACAGATTTCTAAGGCATATGAGACAACTACCACTTCTCTCATAAAAATGTTCTTACCCGCACAATATTTTGTCCACTGAAGATAATACAAATAAAAATAATTTACCTTTTAATTAACTATGAAATACAATCTTACACATTTTAAAAGACTTCCTAAAATATAGTCTCCCAAAATCCTGTGACTATTTTTAATTAAATATATCATGCTTATATCAGAAATGCTATTTGAAGATACAATAAGGTTTTCAGTGTGAATTCTCCATTGATATTAAGGAATCTGTGTCTTTATAATTATTTTATATTTTATTTGCTTGTTTTGGGAATACACCCAGTAGTGCTCAGGACGAATCACTCCTGGTGATGCTCAGGGAACCACATGGAATGCTGGCAACTGAACCTGGGTTGGCTGTGCAAGGTGAATAACCTAGCCATTGTACTGTAGCTTTGGCCCCTCTGTTTTGATTCAACAGATTGAAATGAAATAAATATCTATTTTTATTTAGAATTAATGTGAATTTATTGGGACTAGCCTGGTATAATTGGATAGATAATAGTCATGGCGAAGCTATCCTTTGTTCTATATATGATCCCTTAGTCTTGAACATGAATACAACAGTAGCTGAATTAAACAAGACCTGAGTCACCGAACATGTTGATATTTTCAGTCTTTTTATACTGTTCATTATCAGAATGGGATTAAATAAATAGAATAAAATGTGCTTTAAAATTAAAAGATTAGATTATCATTACAGTAAGTAATTCACAAAGCAGTTATAATTTTTTCATCTTAATATTTATTAAAAATATTTGCACAATGTGCTATGGAACTATTTGCATTACAGTGAATGATTTACATGATCCTGAAGGAAAATAGTCTGACCTTTCAGTTAAATTTTTGAAGGCATATATCCTTAAATAATATCTAGAAGACTTGCAATCAGTTTTACTTAAAAAATTGTATGGATATTTCTGAATTTTTTCTAAGCTTTATATATGTGCATATACGGTTTTGTTTGCCATTATTAATTTATTTTATTCTCTTATCTTGGTCTATTTATTTAATTTTTCACCATAAGGAGAATATTCTTTCTTATTTATTTTTATCTCAATTGAAAAATAAAATTTTATAATTAGTAAGTATAGATTTTGAAAATTAAACCAGAAACTGGTGAACGCTATTTGCAATTTTTGCAGATATACTATCTCCAAATTAACATTGTTTTTGAGAAATTTGAAGCTTGTATAAAGTTGAAATCTTTCATTTTTTATTAAATGCAGTTATGGTAGAGATAAATGATAGTTAAGTAGTCATTTTTATGTCAAAAATTGTGCTCTACTGACTCAAATCCTGTTCAAATCTTCTATACTTCAATATAAGTCATAATGCATTCTAAATACCAACCAAAAATTTTTAAAAGTAACTATGCCTGATAGGATTTCAATGGAATAATTTAAGACTAAGTTTTGTAGTTAGGGATACATTTGCAAGTGGTGAATTGAGATAAATTTTAGATATCAGATTATTGGTTCAATATTATATTTGAATAGTTTTTCATTGCCCAGGAAGGTATGTTTCTATCCCCTTCCCCTTGAGAAAATGATTAACACTTGTTAGTTGTTATATAATACCACAAAGACAAGAGAAAGAACAAGAGGGAGAGTCACATGTTCAGACTAAGGCAATTTTAAGATTGTCGAGTTTGCTTTAGAGATAGAAGGACTTTGAAGACGATATGACACAATCCCTTCATTTCACAGATGAAAATCTTGAAGCCCTGTTAGATTAAAGGATATGCCTTAAGCCACACAGCTCACATATTGAAGGGCTTGGGTTAGGTCTTGTGTTCCTTTGTTCTAAATTCAATTCTGCTCCTCTATCAGGTATGATAGACGTACATAGAACTTTAAGTCTACTATAGGAGATGAATTTTTACTTTATAAAAAGACCAAAAACTAATAAACAAATATAAATGGCAGATAAGCTTTTTAGAAATAAATGAAGATTCTACTAACAAAATATATTAAAAAAAAGGACACCATATCCTAATTGTTTAGTAGTAACTGTGTTGTCTAACTTAGAGTACTTTGCATATTTTCACTGTATGCAGTTTTTAAATTCCATAAAATTGGCTAAGTATATATGCTAATACATAATATTCAATCATTATTGAATATTTTTAATCATGGCTTATTTTGTTCTATATTCATTGATAACCCATAGAATTTCAATACTTTTACTTAATATATTAATATTTGGAGAGTACAAAAGGTAAACAAACTTCTATGAAATAAAATAAATTAGATAAATGCTGGAATAGTTGTAATCATAAGCAGCTTTGGCCAAATAGAAAAATAGAAAGTAACATAAGAGTATTTTGGTGATGGTACAGGGCAAATAGTGAAGTTTTCTTCACAAAGACTTAACTTGATTTTGAACTAAATAAAAGGTTCAACTTTATAAGCAATGTGATAATTTGCATATTCAATACAGTATTTACTAAGCACTTATTTCCATCACATGACTCCTTTCCTCTCCAAGTTTGACTAAAGAGGAATCATAAAATCAAAACAAATATGTTAAAGAAAAATAAACTTTTATTTGTAAATTTTAAAACAATTATTATTTATCTGATCTCTTGTTGCAAATGACCTGAAAGAAATTTGGCACTGCCTCTAAAGAATTACTTAATAAACTCGATTCCAACTAAAATGTTTCTCAGTATCTCAGAGAATATAAGACTAAACAACAATTTTTTGATGTTATTTGTGTTCTTTAGCAAAAGTTACATTAAATTTTGTCAAAAATCTACCAGAATTGCTGTTATTTAATGGTGTGTATCTGGTGTGAAAGTTAAAATGTAATTACTAAAGTTTATCTAGAGATTTGAACAGTTATAAATTAGATACTTAATATTCAATAGCGAAGTTAAATAATTTTGGTCAGATCTAAATATGCTTCCTTGGAAACTACTCCTCTGCTTTATTATTGTTACAGTTAATGCTAGTTTTATTGAACTTGTTTACCATTGATATTTGTAGTACTCCTCTCATTTATTATTGTTACTGTCAATACTATTTTTATTAAAATTGTTTACCAGGGATTTTGGTAGTACCCCTATTATAAGCTGTATCATCTGTGAAAATGACATTATAAGTTCTACTGAAGAGAATTTGACTAAGGAGAGGTCTTCAAAACCATGCTTTGAAAACTAGAATAGAAAAACCTTTATGGAAAGCGATATGGAGATTCCTCCCAAAACTAGAAATTGAGCCCCATGTGATCCAGCTAAGTCAGAGAGAGAGAGAGAGAGAAGAGAGGAGAGAGAGAGAGAGAGAGAGAGAGAGAGAGAGAGAGAGAGAGAGAGAGAGGTGCAGAATGGTCTCACTCATCTACGGGTTTTAAGAAAAATAAAAGACATTCTTGCAATAATTTTCAGAGACAAAAGAGAGGAAGGCTGGAAGTTCCAGAACACTACATGAAGCACACCACAAAGAGTGGTGAATGCAGTTAGAGAAATAACTACACTGAAAACTATTCTAACAATGAGAATGATGAGGAAAATAGAAAGCTTATCTAGAGTACAGGTCGGGTGGGGAGGAGGGAGATTTGGGACATTGGTGATGGGAATGTTGCAGTGGTGATGAGGGGTGTTCTTTACATGACAGAAACCCAACCACAATAATGTTTGTAATCAAGGTGTTTAAATAAAATATTATTTAAAAAATAAATTAGTTTGAGGCCAAAAAATAATAAAATAAAAGGGAAGAGAAGCATCTTGTGACATGTTCACATCCTAACAGGCTGCTGTGTGATATTGTCTTAATCTTGTACTGACAGGAAAGTAGCATCATTTCCAGTAAAGAGAGGTACTTCTGAATGAAAAGTTCAACTAAAGATTTCCAACAAATTTTTTCTTATTGCAATCTGACATCTCATTTCACCTAACATCCTTTGTTTCCATTTCCAGTTACTCAGAACAGAAAAGAACCTTATATTGTCAGACTGTTTTCCCACTTTCACATAGCTCTTCTATTTCTTCTGATAGATGTATCTCATTATTATATATATTAATGTACCCTTGACTTGTGCTTTTCTTTTTTTTAATGTTCAATTTTGTAATTTATTTATAATTTAGTGATATGTCATTTTATTACACAAACAAATGGACAAATTAGGTAAAATAGAAAGTTTATCTGATTTAGCTATTTACAACCTACTTTATATGCTAATCAAATAACATTTACTAACTTTATATGACTTATCTTGTTCCTAAGTTATTTAGACATTTTCCTTTACCTTCCTTTAAATAATTTGTATCCTGTAATCTTGTTCATTATTTAAAGTAAATGAAATTCAGGTAAAAGGTAATTACATTAATTCTTTAACAAAAATATGAAAAAATGTTATACATACTATTTTTGTGTCAATAATTTTGCTGGTCTAGGTTTTAACTTTTTTATAATTATCTTTATTTAAACATCGTGATTACAAATGTGATTAGAGTTGTAACATTACAGTCATGTAAAGAACACCCCCCTTCACCAGTGCAATATTCCCACCACCAATTTCTCAGATCTCCCTCCTCCTCACCCCCCACACCTGTACTCGAGACAGGCTTTCTACTTCCCTCATTCATTCACATTGTTATAATAGTTTTCAGTGTAGCCATCTCTCCAACTGCACTCATCACTCTATGTGATGAGCTTTATGTCATGAGCTGCACCTACCAGCCCTTATCTCTCATCTCTGAGATACTGTTAAAAATGTCTTTCATTTTTCTTAAAACCCATAGATGAGTGAAACCATTCTGCGTCTTTCTCTCTCCCTCTGACTTACTTCACTCAGCATAATAGATTCCATGTACATCCGTGTATAGGAAAATTTCATGACTTCCTCTCTCCTGACAGCTGCATAGTATTCCATTGTGTATATTTACCACGGTTTCTTTAGCCACTCATCTGTTGAAGGGCATCTTGGTTGTTTCCAGAGTCTGGCTATTGTAAATAGTGCTGCAATGAATATCGGTGTAAGGAAGAAATTTTTGTATTGTATTTTTGTGTTTCTCGGGTACATTCCTAGGAGTGGTATAGCTGGATTGTATGGAAGCTCAATTTCCAGTTTGTAAAGGAATCTCCAAATCGCTTTCCATAAAGGTTGTACTAGACGGCATTCCCACCAGCAGTAAAAAAGAGTTCCTTTCTCTCCACATCCCCGCCAGCACTGTTTGTTTTCCGTTTTTGTGAAGTGTGCCAATCTCAGTGGCGTGAGGTGGTACCTCATAGTAGTTTTGATTTGCATCTCCCTGACGATTAGTGATGTTGAACATCTTTTCATGTGCCTTTTGGCCATTTGCCTTTCTTCTTTTTCAAAGTGTCTGTTCATTTCTTCTCCCCATTTTTTGATGGGGTTAGTTGTTTTTTCTTGTATAGTTCTGTCAGTAACTTGTAAATTTTGGATATTGGACTTGTGCTTTTCAAAGACCCAGATTATAAATACATATACATGGTTCATAAAGATAATATATAAATAGAAGCCATATCTTGAATACAATTTTTAATACCAAAAGAATACATTAGTATTAATTAGGAAGTTCAGATATCTTGATAAGCAATCAATTCTCAAATGTCTGGAGTTGATATTTCTGTAAAATATTATTTAAATAAGTCAATGAACATTGAAGAATGGACTAATAGTAAAAGGTATATTTTTATTTCAAAAGTGGATGTCATATTTCTTATTTTCACCTTTATTTGAATTTGTAATTTTTCCTTTTTTTTTTTGGTTTTTGGCCACACCTGGCAGTTCTCAAGGGTTACTCCTGGCTCTGTGCTCAGAAATCACCCCTGGCAGGTACAGGGGACTGTATGGGATGCCAGGATTCAAAGCATCGACCTTCTGAGTGCAAGGCAAACCCCTTACCTCCGTGCTATCTCTCCAGCCCCTATTTTTCCTATTTTTACACTAAATTGCTTAGAAAATAATTATTAGACATAATTTTTAACTGCTAAATGTAACAGTGTTAATAAAATATCTCCAATAGAAGCAAACAATTATTTTATTGAAGATAAAGATAAAGTCTTATTAGCATATAAAATTTCAGTTGGCACTTTATACAGACAATAATGCTCCTATTTGAAAGTAAAATTTTACCACCCTCAATTTCCTGGAAAGACACAGAACTGAAGGGGTTAATGACAACTCTTAAGATATGACAAAGTTCTATACAAGTGTTTTATGTGTCTCTTCTTTCCATTATCTGAGCTCATTATACACTACTAATTACTTTCAGCACTTCAATAAATTTGGTCCATTGCCTATCTGTTTACTAATATATAAAAGTAAATATTTTTTAGTATTTACTGAGGAATGAGCAGAATAGGTTTAAATCTTCTTGGCAATTTTTCTGTTAACATATTTATTTTTTAAGCTTTACCTTTGATTCTTCAAAACATATTGTACACATGAATGTTACTGCTAAATCTGTCTTCTCCAAAATTATTATATTCATTACCGGTATTAGAAATATCTTGACTTTGTCTCTATTATTTCACTTGTATTCAACATATTATATCCATATATTTAGTTACTTTATAAAGTGCTGAAAACTTTAAGCTTTCATTTAGAGAGGACAAAAGGATTATACAGGTAGTAACATGATTGCCTAGCAATCACAATTATGATTATGGCCCCAAGACAAAATAATAATAAAATGATTACTGTATTCAATATTCAAATATCTTAATTTCATGAAGCAAATATGTAATAAATATTTTTAAATGACTCACATATCACAGATTCTTATACAAATTATGTGACATAAAATACAAATTAGGTACAAATGAGTGGCAAGTTCATGAGGAGGATAAAAGAGATGTATCCTAAAAATCTGGAAAAAACTGATATGATCAGTTTGACTAAATCACAAAATGATTATTTTGAAGAAACAGTGAGGATGAAAAATATGTGATAGCATGTCTTAATTCCACAAAATGCATTCTGCTACTTCGGTTAGCATTAATGAAAACTAAATTTTTTTTGCAATGACTTATTAAAAGTGCAATATTAATAATACAGACAATGACACTCATAAATGGGTTTTGGATATAAAATATCCAACAGTTTATTCATCTTCTAAAGTATGAAATAAAAGTGGCAATTATCAGTATAAAATAACCTGGATAAAATAAGACATCACTTCATAAAGGTTAGCATGATACTAAAAGAAAGATGAAAGAAAAGGAGAAAGAGAAAGAAAGAAAAGAGTGAGAAAAATACAGAGTAAAAGAAAGGAGAGGCATAAATATAGATAAAAATGAATAAAATAGGGGCCGGGCGAGGTGGCGCTAGAGGTAAGGCATCTGCCTTGCAAGTGCTAGGCAAGGAAGGACTGTGGTTTGATCCCCCGGCGTCCCATATGGTGCCCCCAAGCCAGGGGCGATTTCTGAGCACTTAGCCAGGAGTAACCCCTGAGCATCAAATGGGTGTGGCCCAAAAAAATGAATGAAATAGAGGAATAATGGGAGGAAGAGAAAAAGTACAAAGAGAAAGAAGAGAGATAGTAATACAGTAAAAAAAACGAACGAAAATTATAAAATAAGGAAATAAAGAAATAATGAATAAAATAGAGTGTAGAAGAAAGAAAGGAAGGAAGAGAAGAAAGGAAGGAAAAGAAGAAAGGAAGGAAGAGAGAAAGAGACAAGAAAGAAAGGAAAAAGAAAGGAGGGAAGAAAGAATGGAAGGAAGAAAAAGGAAGGAAGGAAGGAAGGAAGGAAGGAAGGAAGGAAGGAAGGAAGGAAGGAAGGAAGGAAGGAAGGAAGGAAGGAAGGAAGGAAGGAAGGAAGGAAGGAAAAAAGAATGGAAGAGGAAGGATGGATGGAAGGAAGGATGGATGGAATTTATATTGAAACACTGTCAGATACAGTGTTTCTTGACAGTAGAGCATTTTATTTATTTATTTATTTATTTATTTATTTATTTATTTATTTATTTATTTATTTATTTTTGGTTTTGGGGTCACACCCAGCAGTGCTCAGGTGTTACTCCTAGCTCTATGGTAAGAAATTGCCCCTGGCAAGCTTGGGGGACCATATGGGATGCCAGGATTCGAACCACTGACCTTCTCCATGCAAGGCAAATGCCTTACCTCCATGCTATCTCTCCTGCCCCAAGTAGAGCATTTTAAACAATACATTTGTTAAGGTAAATTCTAGATAAGAGTAAGCTTTACTAAAGTTGATTTTACAATGAAAGAGGAAATTTTAGTTTTATTTTTCCAATATAATAATAAAAGAAAAGAGTCATAATGTTCATTTGAGTCATTGAAAATAAAGACCATGGTCAGAATGACAGTACAGATGTTGAGACACTTGCGTTGTATGGAGCTCACTGACACTTAAAGCCACAGCTTGATGCTTTATATATAGTCTCTGGAATACTAGAAGTGACAGCTAGAAATATGCCTTGTGGGGCCGGCGAGGTGGCGCTAGAGGTAAGGTGTATGCCTTGCAAGTGCTAGCCAAGGATCAGGACCGTGGTTCGATCCCCGGCATCCCATATGTCCCCCCCAAGCCAGGGGCAATTTCTGAGTGCTTAGCCAGGAGTAACCCCTGAGCATCAAACGGGTGTGGCCCAAAAACCGAAAAAAAAAAAAAAGAAATATGTCTTGAGTATCATCAGGTATGACCCCAAAACCAAAATAAGAAATATAAAAAATAAATGAGCATGCAACAGTTTAGCATGTAAGGAAATTAGCAACATACAGATCATTGTTGTATTAAATTTCTAAAGAGAATGCAATCAGAGTAGTTACATGTCTGTATATGTTGAAGTACTTCTGTTTATCACCTTGTCTATAGAAAGCCTTGAAAGACCTCATTTTCCAAGATATTAAAGAAAAATTAGTCATGTTATCTTTATACTGTTGAGTTTCTTAATGAATATCTATCATGCTGGTTATTTGTTATTTCAGTTAAAAATCTGACCTGTCTCTAGACCTATCAAAATACCATCTTGATCTTATTTAAAGATTTAAAGATTTATATTTTTTCATATATAATGATTATGATTTTACCCTTTAATTATATTTTACTTCAAATGGTTTGGGGTAAATTACTTATTGCAATTTCTTTCTTGTCAATTATTTTTATAGGATATACATTCCCTAAATCTTTCTGAGAATATATGACAGTCAATGCTTCTTTCAAGATATTATCCATGAATCATCAATAGTCATGAGTGACCAAAATCTGTCTATACTTCTGATTTTCTTCCTATACATTAATTGATATCAAGCATCTTTGAAAGCCCTATGTTAAAAACCTAAATTAAAATATACAAATAAACAAAATATCATGGATTTTATGCTATTTAATAAATAGATCAAATGCCATTTTCCCCAATTATATTATTCTTCATTGTGTTACATTTTTTTGTTTTGTTTTGGGGCTGCACCCCATAACACTCAGGAGTTACTACTGGCTTGGGAAGACCACATGGGATGACAGAGGATCAAACTGTAGTCCGTCCTAGTCTAGAGTGGCCAAGGCAGACACCTTACCGCTTGCGCCACTGCTCTGGCTAGTGTTAAATTTTTAAAGCTACATTGAAAATGTACTTAAAACATTTAGAGAAATATTAGACAAAGGGTAAGACTGACTTTTCTACAATCTAGAGTAATAATAAACTAGAATTTAGGACCTTTTCATATATCTACTTCAATATATACATATTGCTGTGAATAAATAAAACATTAAAAACTGATGAGTAATATAGAATATTTATAATGAATTCTTCCTTAAAATTAAAAATATAAATTTTAGACAAATAACGTATATGTTCCATCACAGTGTTGAGTCAAATTCTAAATAACATAAAGCTTGGACCAGAGATATAGGATAGTACATAGGTGATTTTTCTTGAAGAGAGCAGATACATTGTCAATTTCTGGGGACCATATGGTACCTAAGGATCACTAGGAGTGATCCATAAACACAGAGCTAGGAGTAAGCTCTGAGCAATGTTGGTGTGGCCCCAAACAAAAAATAAACAAATAAAAATAAGATGAGTCTGATTAAGATTATGGAATTTTTTACACAGTCAAATTTAGATTTAAATGTATTTTATTTTACACAAAGTCAACATCAGATCACTTATTTTCACAAAATTGTCCTTATATTTACTGAGTGCAATTTAGCATATTAAAAATTCATCATTATAGACTATTGAAGAAGTACTGGAGACAAGATATTTATATTGTTTGCAACTGAGATCTGGTTGATTTTGTGCACTATTTATAGAGTCCCAAGGACTAAGCACTTCAAAGCTAAGCACTTCTAACACAGTTTAAGAGTATCCTTTGAGTACCATTGGTACTTATACTTTACTCAGACACTACCAGAGTAGAAAAAAATGATAAAAACATTATAAGAAATAGAAAATTTGGTTTGTTGTATACTGAGAATTGTACAATATCCTATTATCAATTCCTCAGTGTAAATTGCTAATATTTGCATTTTAGAAACAAAGATATCTTGGGACTGTAGAAACAGTACATCGGATAGAGTTATTGCCTTATGTATGATCCACCCATGTTTAATTTTTGGCATCCCAATACATCCTGAGACCACCAAGACTATTTGCTAAGTATAGAGCCAGAATAACAAACAACATAGAAAAATAAAGAAACAAAGAAACCTAATATTACATAATTTTATTTGTAAATAATAGGATATCTTGTCAAACTTCTTCATACTTATGGGAATTTGGTGCCAATAAATATGGGATTTATAAAACCATTTCAACAAAAACTTAAAGTATGATCTCAGATTACATAAATTACTCTTCACAAATTATTAAGTTAAAAACTTGTGTGAATTAATTTCAAGAATTAACAAGTGAATTACTCCACAAGGTATTTTTATCCAAAAGCTATTGGTGCTGTCATCTGTGTTTTAGATCATTTAATGTGGTATGAAAATACTATTTTGTGTATAACTAGATGTATAGAATAATACCACATACAAAAAAGCAGAATTCTTTCCAAAAGATCCTAGCAAAATGTTCCATGTAACGTAAATTCTAAATAAGTTATTTGTCCATAAGAGCTAATTACTATTATCAGAGGCAATTTTAAGTTATATTTGTCTGTGCTTCTGCCAAGTGCTTTACCTATTTAGTTATCAAGTGGTAATAAAAAAGGGCACATGACATGAGTGTAAGGAGGATGAATCCTTAGCTGATAATTGTTAAAAGCACCATCTTAAGTTTTACCTTACTTGAAATCCCACTACACTACGTGGGAGAGCCTTCATTTTAATGTGTATCCTTAATTTAAAATTTTTTATTTCCATCACAATACAGTGATATTTAATAAAGATTCTATATGATTATAATACTAAAACAAAACAACATATAATCTGTTTATCATTTTCTATGGGGCCTGGAAGTCTGTATGTCAATAGTTGATAGTATGATCATAAACAAAATCTATAAGCAACATGTGAGGCTGAATATCCCTATCAAGAATTCAATTCTGAGGAGAGTGCTATAAAAAAGACAGTAAAAATGTTGCACAAATGAGAGTGTGTTTGAAATTGGCCAAGAGACTGATATAAATAGAGATCATTTAGAATAAAATAAGGAGCACTTTAGATGGAATACTTAAGTAGAAACACAAAAGTTTGGGAGTTACTTTAGTGCTCATTGGCTGGGCTATAATGTAGATCATTTTAGAAGTTTGCTAAAAGGGATGAAACAGGCATAAATTGACTTAGTGCATACAGTAGAAAACATGCTTTGTTTTTTCTTTTAAGCACAGAGTTGTATTGCTATAGCTATCAAGTTAAGGAGATAGATCTAGACAATTTATGGTTTTCAACAATGAATTATGGATAAAATAGTGTAAGTGAAGAAATAGTAAAGATTTGATTGCCTTAGCAAGATGAGAGGTAAGGAAACTCATCTCTTAGCTGAGACTGTGAGACCAGAGGACAGATTAATAAATAGATGTTATAGAGTTATACATGATCAGACAGCAAAATATTACTGCAGAATCTACAGGGATTGTAGAAACCACAGCACAGTTTTTCTCTGTCCCTTTCGAAGTCACTTAGCCCTGGAAGAAGAAATTCAAACTGATTTAAGTGATAGTAAAAGCTGTGTTAAAAGTCTCAAAGGAGCTAATAAGTCAGTTTCTACTCTGGGTCTGTGAAAGTCTCAACACTTAGTAAAAAATAATAAACCAAAAAATGCCAACGGGACTCTAATTAAGAGAATTACAACAAGTTTTATAAATGGTATCTTTGAGATAAGCCAGGAAGGATTTATTAAGCAGACAATGATAAAACAATACATTCTGCAAATATATATAGTTCAGAAGAAAACTATGTTTCAGATGTTATTAGAAGAGCAGTTTTGTTAGAGAGGAGGTGCATAAAGATGAAAGGAGAGAATGAATGCTCTAACATTGAAATTAGGATAATTTCTAGAATACATCAGCCATTAGATTTCACTTGAAAAGTGGGAAAAAAATGGATCTGAACATTAAAATGTATTAAGTGCTAAGGTACTAAATTTAGACAGAATTGAGCTTAAAACTATTTCTAAAACATATTAGTTAAGTGATTCACCATATGTAGAATAAAGATAAAAATTTATGTAGCTGCTAGTTTTAAATGAAGCTATGAATAAAATACTCTTAGCCTAGTGTCTGGCAAAAAGTTAGCGATTAGTATTTTAATGTACTTATCAGAATATTAAATAATAACCATATTTAATAATTAATGCAACAATTCCAACTTATCAATACAGCATGGAAGCATATAGTTAATGAACTCAGAATTAGTTTTATAAATGAAGACATTTGCATCTATATTAAAATAAGAAAATTTGACACCACTGACATCACAAGTAAGGCTCTGCTCTTGCACACTGCTGATCTGTATTTGTTACCTGGAACCCCCATATCTGGGTCACTGAGGATAGACGTTAGATATAAGCCTTAAGCACCACCACCAGGTGTGGCCCCAAAATTTTAAAGCAAAAACAAGTGATAGTTATAATAATTATATGTAAGAAAAGAGGAGATTGCAAAATTAATCACAAAACCATTAGATATATCAACAAAGATTAGTGTACTACCTGTATTTCAAAATTATTTCTTATATACCCAGTACATTTTTCTTAACATTTTTATACCCACTGAAATAAAAACTCTGATTTACTCATGTGCATATCTTGGAAATCATTGTGAGGTCATTATATTAAGAAGAAATGTAAATTATTTACATTATAAAATTTTAATAAAATTATAATTTTATAGGGATTTTGGGGGGGTCTTTGGGTGGGCTACACCCATTGACACTCAAGGGTTTCTCCTAGCTCTGTGGTCAGAAATAGATCCTGGCTGGAGGACCATATTGGATGCCAAGGGATCGAACCACAGTCCACTGTGTCACTTCTCTGGCCTCATGGTGTTTTTGTTGTTTTTGTTGTTGTTGTTGTTTTGATTTTTGGGTCACACCAGGCAGCGCTCAGGGGTTAGTCCTGGTTCTACACTCAGAAATCGCTCCCGGCAGGCTTGGGGGACCATATGGAATGCTGGGATTCAAACCACTGTCGTTCTGCATGCAAGGCAAACACCCTACCTCCATGCTATCTTTCCGGTTCCTCCGTCCCCATGTTTTACTTGCATAAATATGATGAAAATGTAACCCACATATATTTTAAATATTAAAATGTCTTCATAGTTAAGAAAAATACATATATTTTGTCTCTATTTCATTGCTTCATGTATCTCAATATATAAGATTTTTGAGTGCTCTAGACATGAAATAAAGACAGAACCAAAACAACTGTACAATAGATAGGGTGCTTGCCTTACATGCAGCAGACCTGTAATCTATCCTTAGTACCTCATATGATCCCCTAAATACTGGCAGATATGGCCTACAAACAAACAAAAATCAATCAAATTCGAATATAGTAAATAGGGGGCAGCAAACTATGGGTTTGAAGGAATGTGGTGATGTACTAGTGACTATAAGAAATAGAACCCGAGCAGCACCTGTCTGAAGAGCTGAGTGAAGCATTATTGGTGTCTCTCTCTGCTCTAACTCCACAAGAGTGTTCCAGTACTTATGCTCTATCGATTCAGGACACAGCTGGAAGTGATGGCAGATCTTGAAAGACCAAGTTTAGACTCGCTGGCCTGGAGCTAATAGGTGACACTAGAATAAAAAGTATTATTCGCTGGTTCATTATGATTGCCATACTTCTGAGAAGCATGACCTTCGTGTTCCCCGTTCAAAGTGCTGCCATGGATTTGTTTTCTAAGACTTGGATCATTTACTTGAATAGGTCACAGTTTCTTTCAGAAACTCATAATTAAAGGTAACACTGATGTAAGTGTAAAGCCCTTGTTAGCACTTGAAATAAAATACAGTTGTTGGGTCATGCTACTGGGTGGAAGAAAGTCTAGAGTAAGAGGCTGAGCTTACAATATATTGAGGGATTTGAAGCAGGTTTGTGAGCAGGTAACTGGCCAACAGAAATAGCTGAATTAAGAACTTTTGGGCATCTGCAGCAGTTTCTGACTAAGCATTTGCAAACTGGAGTTCTCTGAAAAACTCCAATGAAAATATAAAATTCTAACTAGTGATCTATTTAGAAAATCTTGAGGAGACTGGCAAAAAATGTGACAAAAATTTTAAATGGTATTATTTTATTTAACTTTATGTTAGTTTTGATAGCAACGCTTCGGTTTTACCCTGGTTACCTGCTCAGAGACAACTTCTGGTGACTCTTGGGAGGCCATATGCTTTGCTGTGGATCAAAGCAGGGTCAGCAAGATAAGCAAGCACCTTACACATTGTACTATCTCTTCTGCCCCCAAAGACTAGGTACTCTTTTATGAAGAATTTGGATGATTGGGATGCACAAGACAAAATATCTGACAGGAATCTGAGTGACAACTGGTTACAAATATCATCCAGGGAGACAAGTAGAAAGATATGAAGCATGGGAAGAGGTCCCATGTTGGTATAAAGAGCGACCAATGACTGCTGCCTTCTCTACTAAATAAGTTAATTGAGGTTCACTGTCATTTTCCTCCTCCATTATTGTTTTCAATGGCCAACCATTGTTTTTGCAATCCACAGTATAACTTTCATTTTCTCCTCCTCTGTAGGTCTGCTACACATCAGGAAAACCTACTGGGATAGGGTTTAACCCTCCTCAATTTCCCAGCTCTGAGATATTTTGGTTGATACTTTCTTTGCTACTAAACTTTTAGGGGCTAACTAATAATTATTAGAGATTATATTGATTCTGGATTTATAGGTCACTTGTTTATCAGCTAAAATTATCTGCTGATCTGATGATGATAAGCTCCATAAAGCAAAATAATAATCATGGCATTGTTATATATAGTTCAAATCATTGAACATTGGGACTATCAGTAATGGGTGTTTGTCAAAGCAGTAGTATATGCCCCTGTAGTGTGACATAACTATAAAATAACTGAATGTTTTTGGGGTTCATAGATGCTATTCTCCCTTCTCACCTTGTCCACACTGAGGCCATAAGACCTCAGTGGTACTTGTGTATCAGAACCTATGATAGGTGTCATAGACTATAGTTTATGGCTGGGGATATTTTTTATCCCCAAGGGTATATCGTAAAGGTCAGAACTCAATGATTTCTGGGACCAGAGTGATAGAACAGCAGCAGCAGGGCATTTGCCTTGCCAGTGGCTGATCCAGAACGGACCTCAGTTCAATCCTTGGTGTCCCATATAGACCCCCAAGCCAGGAGCGATTTCTGAGTGCGTAGCCAGGAGTAACCCCTGAGCATCACCAGTGTAGCTCAAAATCAAAGCAAAACAAGAACTCAATAATTTCTGAAATATCAGAAATATCAGCAGTCACACATTCAGGTAAACAGATAAGGGAGTTAGAGTGACTTACAAGCTGGTAAGTGGTGAAAACAAGCACGAACTCAGAAGCTCCCTTCAAAAACATTTACATTAATCATGTATTTTGAGAAGTATATTTCCTTTAAGGCCATCATCTGATTTTGTTCATTTATTGTTTATTATTTATTTATTTATTTGTTTTAGGAGCTTTTCTTTTTTATTTATAATATCTTTAAGCATCCTGATTACAAATATGATTGTGATTAGGTTTCAGTCATGTAAAGAACACACCCCTTCACCAGTGCAACATTCCCACCACCAATGTCCCAAATCTCCCTCCATCCCACCCCATGCCCACCTGTACTCTAGACATACTTTATAGTTTCCTCATTCTATTTATTTATTTGTTTTATTGTCAAATCTAGCAGTGGTCCTGGGTCTGCACTCAGGAATTTTGGCATATTCAGGACACCTTACTTGATATTTGGGGATTGATTGAACCTGGTTTAGAGGTGTACAAGGCAAGCATCCTATCCACACCATATCCTATCCTATCACCACAGTCAGGGCATTTACTATTTAATGTTTCTCTTCAATATTATTTTAAAACAAAAATTTCTTCTTATTACAGCATGCCAAATAAATTTTAAACTTTTTTCTTGTAGGTAAGGCATGAAAAGCAAGTATTTCTTTGTTTCTGGTAGCAACTTATGCTTAAGAGATAGGTTTTGCTTATTACAATTTTGTCTGAATATTGGGGCACACATAGCAGTGCTCATCCATCAATACTGCTCAGTGTTGTGGATCAAACTGAGATAAGCCACATACAAGGCAAGTAACCCTGTAATATCTCTCCAGGCCCTGCATGTAAAAGTCTTTAACTAGTCATCAGTTGTCAAAATGCCCAGAAAACAGATGTCTGACACACCATTCAGTCATGAGTTTCATGACTGGACTTAGGACTTAGAACTACACACCATTCAGTCATGAGTTTCATGACTGGACTTAGGACTTAGAACTATAAAATGGAACATAGAAAAGGCAGAGGTAGGGGCCGGAGAGATAGCATGGAGGTAAGGCATTTGCCTTTCATGCAGAAGGTCATTGGTTTGAATCCCGGTGTCCCATATGGTCCCCCGTGCCTGCCAGGAGCAATTTCTGAGCATGGAGCCAGAAATAACCCCTGAACACTGCCAGGTGTGACCCAAAACCACACAAAAAATAAATAAAAAAAAAAAAAAGAAAAGGCAGAGGTAAGTTTGGTAGGTGGAGGAGACTTGGGGCCAGCTTTGTTTACCTCTTATCTTTATCAGAATTTGGGATTTGCCTACTTCTATAGTGTAGCTGTTGTTCATCACTCATGGCCTTCTATGTGGCAAATTCTATTCTCAATTCATCATATACAATTATTTCTCATTATTATTTCTCATTAATTTAAACATAATCTAAGAGGTAACCCTTCAGTGGCAAATCCTGGCCAGAATGCTGGGCCACTTGATTTCCTGTTTCTTCTGTAAATTTTATAGAATTATTTCCAATGGTATTGTATTATGGGGTATTGTATGAATACAGTCTCTCTCTGTCTCTCTTCCTCTTCACCCTATTCTTCATAGTGTACATAATGATATTGTTCTCTCCACAATATTCATGGCCACCTCCAGTTCAGTATCCATAGAGCAGCCTGAACGATTATAAAATGCAAATCTTACTATGTTATTCTTCTGATCAGAATACTTCAGTGGCTCATCATTATTTGTTTAAATGATGGCTAAGTACTAGACTATAACCTCTGCAGCTCCCAACTTTTGTGAGATATAATACTATATGTGAAAGTAATTTTATATTTCCGACATTCCAGTTCTTGCCACAAGTCAGATATTCAATATCCTCTTTGTTCTTAATCTTTTTCATATATTCTTCCTTTATAGCAAATCCTTGTCATCATTCATCCACACCACCCCATTTCCTGTGAAAGTGACTCTCTGAAATGTCTCTTTCACAGAGTAATCTCACCAACTCCCCGAGAAATACAGCAAGTCCTTAAGTAATTTATTTTCATAGTTAGCGATAATATTCCTTTATGATAAAAAACACAGTATGACCTTTTCAAAAGAGAGATTGTTATGAGATATAATTATATTTGTATAAATGTTTAAAATTCTGCTTCTATAAAAATAGTTTTATTTATAAAAATGCACTTAGAGAAATGTGAGGGGTAAATAAGTGATAGACATCAGATTTCAAGAGAGAACATGAGCTGCTTCTGATGAGAGAAAGTTTAAGAGTAATTTAAACTAGTCCCATTTGTTTATCTTTGCTTCCACTTGCTTGGCCAGTAGTATTTCTTCCTTGAAGATGTTCTAAGCAATAATGCCATGTATTGTTCTCTCTATATTTTCCTCTACGTACCTTATGATTTCAAGTCTAATATAAAAGACTTTAGTTCATTTTTATTTGACTTTTGTACACAGTATAAAAGAGGTCTGAGTTCACCTTTTTGGTATGAAACTGACTGATTTTCCCAACTCTATTTGTTGAAGGGCTTTTGTTGCTACAATTTGTTTTTGTTGTTGTTGTTGTTGTTGTTGTTGCTTTGTATACCCACTGGCGCTCAGGGAATACTCCTGGCTCTGAGCTCAGAAATCGCTCCTGGCAGGCATGGGAGATTATATGGGATGCCAGGGATCTAACCCCCATTTGTCCTGAGTCAGCCACGTGAAAAGCCCTAACACTGTGCTATCACTTTAACCCTTTGCTCCAATTTGTATTTTTTGCTCCTTTATCAAAGTTAGACTGATAATACACCTGAGAGGCAGACTCAGACATTACAGTCTATTCTATTAATCTGAGGGTCTCTCTTTATTCCAGTACCATGCTGTTTTAATGACTACTTCCTTAGAATACAGTTTGAAGTTGGGTAAAGTGATGTTCCCATATTCTTTTCCCTAAAGATTTAGATCAGGGGTCTTCAAACTATAGCCCGCGGGCCACATATTGTATTTATTTTCATTTTGTTTCTTCACTTCTAAATAAGATATATGCAGTGTGCATAGAAATTTGTTCATAATTTTTGTTTTTAATATAACCTGGCCCTCCAACAGTCTGAAGGACAGTGAACTGGTCCCCTGTTTAAAAAGTTTGAAGACCCCTGTTTTAGATATTCATGAAAGTTTATTATTCTATATGAAGGTCAGGATTATTTGATCTATTTCATTGAAAAATGTCATGGGTAGCCTTATAGAAATTGCAACAAATCCATTATGCTTTGGGAAATATTGCCATTTTAATAATGTTAATCCTCCCAATCCATAAGCAGGGTATAAGTTACCATTTCCTCTTATATTTTATTTTTGAATCAGTGATTTGTAGTTTTGTTTGTATATTACATATTTAATATATTTTATTCCAAGATACGTGATTTTCTGAATGATAATTTTGAATGGGATGATTTGTTTTTAAAAATTTCTTAATTCTCTTTCATTATTTGTATAAAGAAAAGCCATGGATATTTGCAATTAGTTTTGAAGCTTGTCACTTTACAAATATACTGTTTATATAAGCATATTTGTAGAGATGTTAGTATATTCTAATATTAGTGTCATGTAATCTTCAAAAAGGAAGAGCATGACTTCTTCCTATCCTATTTAGATGCCATTGATATATTTTTTTTGCCTAATTGTTATGCAAGTACTTCCAGCATTTTATTAAATAGACTGGACAAATGGAGAGCGGACAAGCTTATCTTGTGCCAGATTTTAAAGGAAAGGCTTCTGGTTTTTTCCCTTGTGTATAATGTTTGCAGTGGCCTTTTGGTAAATGGATTTGACTATACTAAGGAAAGCTCCCTCATTTCTCTTATTATTGAGTTTTTAACTTGAAGTGTGCAGATCTTTGCATCTATTGCTATGATCATGTGATATTTATATTTTATTTATATGTTGTATTATATGAATTGATTTGTATGCATTAAACCATCCTGCATTGTCAATATCAATCCTACTTGATCATGGTGCATGAACTTCTTACTAAATTTTAGATTCTATATGCTAGTATTTAGTTGAGAATAGTTGTATCTGTGTATATCAAAGATAAAAGTTCTGAATCTCAAAGGAAATTGTGACAAGGATACAAAGACTACTCATTATGGAGGAACATATATTCCTAATACACATCTGATAAGGGGTTAGTTAGTATCTAAGAAATATAAGGCACTGGGAGAGCATAGTAAGGAAAAATAATTAAATCATTCAAAAATGAGAATAGGAAATGAACACATATCTCCTCAAAGAAGTAGAGATGACCAAAAGATACAAGGGAAATTAATCCACATCACTCATCACCAGAGGAGTGCAAATCAAAACAACAATGAGATATCAGCCACATCACAGATACTGGCACATATCACAAAGAACAAGAACAATCAGTCCTAGTGAGGATATGGGGAGAAAGGGACTCTCATTTACTGCTGTTGGGAATGTTGGCTGTTCTAGTCTTTCTGGAAAAAATATAGATATTTCTCAATAAAATCAGAAATTAGCTTGTATAATGCCTAGCAATCATTTTAGGCTCCTAGGAATACAACCTAGGAGCCAAACAACATAATGCCAAAATGTCTCTCTGCATTCCTATTCACTATAGAGTATAGAAATACAAATAGAGCACTATTCACAATAGAGTATAGAAACTACCCAAGTGCCTGAGAACAGCTGAGTGGATAAAAATTCTATGGAATATTTATATAATGGAATACTACACAGCTGTTAGGAATAATGAAGTAATGGAATCTGATTATACGTGGATGAATATGTAGTGTGTTGAGTGAAATGAACCAGAGGGAAAGGAATAGACATAGAATAATCACACTCATTTGTGCTCTATACAAAAAAAATAGTCTGGTAATAATATTTTGAGACAATGGAGATTGGTGTGAAGAGAACAAGCCTGTGGTAGGAAGCTTGCAATAAATAAATGGGAGAGTTTAATTAAAGCAGAGAAGGAACCAGCACAACAATTATAGTTATAAATGATCACACTGTACAAGAACTTGTTGTTCAAATGAAATAAAGTGATATGCATGATACCCCTTCAGTAACAGTATAACAAACCAGTGTCTAAAAAGTAAAATAAAGAGAGAAAGAGAAAGAGAGAGAATATAAATGTCCAGAATACAGGCAAGAGAGAGAACAGTGGGATTAGCAGGAGGGAAAGTGGAAAAAATGGTGGCAGGATATGTGCACTGGTGAAGGGTTTTGCACATTGTATGTATTATTAAACTCAATCATGAACAACTTCCTAACAGTTGAAAAAGATAAAACCCAACTGTATTATGAACAACTTTGTAATCACAATTTATAAAAAATTCTAATAAAAATGTTTAAAAAGTAATATTAGTATTCTCAAAATCATATATGAACAAAACAAAATTGAATAGCATGATAAAATTAATTTAATACATTTTTATATTTATAATGATTTTAATATAGAAAACATCACTGAATATATCATTACCTTCCATGAGGTAAAAGAAAAGGGAAATAACAAAGGAAATATTTTGTAGGATAGAAAATAGTCATGGGGCCAGATATATGGCCAACCTGGATTTGATATGCAGCACCTCAAATGATCCCCCAAACCCTATAATAGATTTACAATAAATAGTCAGTTCTATAGGATCAGATGATTGCAAAAATGGTCATCCATACTAATTATAAAAAGGTACTCATTACTAGCACCACTAAGTTTTTTATTGTAGTTTATTTTTAAAATGAAAAACACAAGTAAGGGGGGGAGGGAAAAAAAAGAAAAACACAAGTAAAATTCAAGTAATTTTTATGAAAAAATACCCAGTTAAATTTACAGTAATTTTCCAAAATGGAAGTAAACAAGATAACACAGAGGTTAAGATGCTTGCTTTGCATGTGATTTGCTGTAAATTTTCTCTACAGACTACATTCCCTCAAGCACTTCCTCAAGCAATCCCTAAACACAGCATCACCAGGAATAATCTGATCAAAGAATAAGAAGTTAACCTTTCGCACAGCAGCGCCTGATCCACAAATCTCATCTCGAAGAACAAATTAAATATTCTAAAATGTTCTACTAATATTTATTATTAATGTATGTGCTTTTTCCGCAGATAAAGTAATTTACTTAGTAGTGTTTCTCAGTCAAGTCACAGCATGAGTGCTTCATTCAAAGAAGAGTGATATGATAGTATAATTATATTTATAGCTATATATATATTAATAAAAATAACATTTTTATTAAAACAAAAATTTAATGATTCATAACTTGTGATACCATAATAAAATAGATTACCTTCCTTCATGAAAATAATATATGTGCCCATTAAAAATAAAAACAATCAGATATCCTCCGTATAAATGACTCTTTTGATTGTTTTATAAGTTTAGGACTCCTTGAGAGATAATACAGTGTGTAGGTTGTTTGCTTTGCATGTGACTGAGTCATATTTGGACAACGAACTCCATATGGGACCCTGAATACATGGGATCCCTAAGCACAGGGGTAAGCCCAAAATATTGCTAGGCATGACAAAATGAGAATTTTAAGAATTTTATGCTTAACTCTATATAATACATTTTAATCTATTAGTACATTTATTACATAAATGCAATAATAAAATTAAATTGATAAGGAAATGATTTTTGAGAAATTTTGAGAAATGTGTTACATTTGCATATTAACTTTTACTCATTTATACACTAATTGTTATGAGTCTTTTTTTTTTTGGTTTTGGGGTCGCACCCGGCAATGCTCTGGGGTTATTCCTGGCTTTACGCTCAGAATTTGCTCCTGGCAGGCTCGGGGGACCATATGAGATGCCGAGATTCTAACCACCGTCCTTGTGCATGCAGGTAAATGCCTTACCTCCATGCTATCTCCTCGCCCCATTATGAGTCCTTTTTACTATTCTAACAAGAGAATCAAGAAATCTATACCATAATGTAATTTACTCATTTAGCACAAAATAATTTTGATTTACTATGCAACAATACCCAAAATCATGTGTAACTGGAAAATAGTAACTAGAAAATTTTTATCTATAAATACCACAGCTGTTTCCAAAAGGAAATGCTTGGTCCAAATGGATGGTCCTGCATTTTCCTGAATAGTTTGATGAGTTAGTGTAAGTTCCTCTGAGAAAAGAAGCAAGAGCTATTTTACTTTGTATAATAAAACTCAAGAGGCAGATCTGTGATGTAGAGTGTTTCTAAATTACATGTTATTAGTGCTCCATTGATTTTCTCAATAAAAATGGTGTAGAATGACTCTATTTGGAGTTATTATTAAATCCTTGTCTATTAATAATACTCATGCAAATTTTTCTTCAGATAGCAAAAAATCTATATGATAAATACAGCTCCCTCTTTAAATCCACACTTCTTTTCTCATAAAAGAAAAATATTACACAGCTAATTTGGGTTAATAATCTAGAAAAATAGTCTATCAACTAGAAGTCTATTTGTTTCATCTACTTCAGACACTAGATCATTCCTTATAAGGCTCAAATAGTGCAGAATTCTATTAATGGCTTCCAAGCCAGGTTAATAGAAAAATTTTCTAACTCATGTAATGATGAAGAAAATCACCAAACTCTTGGCTCAAGAACACACTTCCCAACCCAAAATTTTACACTTAATGTGGAGATTGCAGGAATAAGCTACAGAAGGTGGAAAGTACTGCTGAAAATAAAAGGACTCTAAAGCAAAAGAGGGGAAATGATTATAGAACATAGTTTAAAGACTACATGTACAAAGATTGCACACATACTTAGAACTAAGAAAAATGAACAAATATAGAAGTATTCAAGCATCCACATAAAAGTTTTAGAAAATTCAAATCAATGATGAATATATATGCATTTAAAAATGCATATATACATTTAAAAATCTATAAACTGAGGCCAAAGCAATAATACAAAGGTTAGAGAATTTTCCTTGTACACAGTCAATCTGAGTTCGATCCCTGGCATACCAAATGGTCCTCTGACCCCACCAGGAGTGGTTTGAGGGCAGAGGGCAGAAAGAGTCTCTGAGTAGCTCTGGGTATAACACACACACACACACACACAATGACACACACAATTCTATTAACCTACTTGGTTACAAATAATTAAATAATTATAAATAAATAATTGATGCAAGCATTTTTCTCTTGTGACAAAAGTGTGAAAATAGTGAATTCTAAAAAAAGTTAGGATTCCAAGTGATAAAAAAGCTTAACAAGGTGTAGTAGGTGAACTGGGTTTTAAGAAATAAAAAGTGAAAGTATTATGAGTCAGTTTATAACTTTAAAAATGAGCTATTTAGTATTAGATTAGAGTCAAAAGAAGAGCAAAGTCTGGCTTCTGTTATATTTTAAATAATTATAAATTATTATATATTTTAGTTTATTTTTCTGTGGGAAACTATGAATAAAATTATTACAAATGAAAGTAATAATTATAATGTTTAAGCTATTTAAGATCAATTTTAAGTTATATTGTTGCTTATTATTCTCCTGCTGTATTTATCATTTTTGCTTGTCTTTTCTTAAATATATTGAATACTTGCTATTTTCAGTGTCTGGCATGCTAGAAATTCAGTACAGAGGATAGTAGTGTTAAAAGTATTTATCCATACTCCTGGACCTCTCATGAACCAAGTTAAAAGTGTAAAATTTCCTTGATATATGGCTAGTCATATATCATATATATATATATATATATATATAAAATTTTGCTTAGCCATTTGATAAAGTTGATAAAATATGGGAAGAAGTGATATACTTTAACTTTTTTACTTTCATAGAAAGTTTGCTTTTCCCATTGAGAACTTTAAGGAAACATAAATCAACTCAATCTCTTCTTAATCATTTCCTTGCTCTAATTTATATCAAAAAGGTAAAGCTAGAGACCTTTCAATAGTGCAGATTGGTTTCTGCTGTTCATCTGTTTTATTGTATTTTTGTCTTTTATCTCTGAAGGTGGTGTTATAGCCATTGCCTGTTCATAGAAATAGCATAAACCATTACCCTTGCCTACTATATTTGACAGAAAGCCTGTTCATTACATTTTTAGTATTCATTTGACTTTGGAGAGACCCCAAAACTATCTTGAAATAATCTGGCATTTCCAAATTGAAGAATAATGTAAGGCCCTCTTTTTATGAAATTTCTTTTTTTTTTTTTTTGGAATTCTACTTTACACAATTTAATAATAACAATCTTTTGGTGTCTGTTAGGGAATTTAGAACTATCACAATAAATATTTTAGAATACTATGCTTGTTTGCTTCTTTTTTTTTGTTGTTACTGTTTGGTTTGGTTTTTTGACCACTCCCAGATGTGCTCTGGGGTTACTCCTGGCTTTTCATTCTGGAATCACTTTTGACGGGCTTGGGAGACTGGACTGTCTGGGATGCTGGAGATCAAATCTGGGCTGTCAGCATGCAAAGCAAATGCCTGATCCACTACTATTGCTCTGATCTCTGCTTGCTCTTTTTGATTAACACATCAAGACTGGATAACATGAAAATTAACTATGTAATTTTAGGGTTTTGTTTTGGTTTTGGGTCACACCTGGTGGTGCTCAGGGGTTATTCCTGGCTTTGCATTCAGAAATAGCTTCTGTCAGGCTTGGGGGACAACATGGGATGCCTGGAAGCTAACTGGGGTCTGCCCTGTGATGGCAGCATGCAAGACAAACACCTCACCACTGTGCTATCTCTCCGGTCCCATTTTCAGGATATTATATAATTTACCTTTATTTAAATATTTATTATAATGCTAAAAAAATCAAGAGTGCTGTGGTTCTGGAACAATGATAGTCTCAAAAATATGAGACAGCTTTTCAAAAAGAATCTAGGTGTATAAATTGCAGCAAGAAAAACATCTTCAAAAATGGTGCTTGGAAAAGTCCTTAGTCAAAAGTCAAATAGAAAGAGGGAAGTAAAAAAAAAATTGGGTACCCATTTTATACAATTCATAAAATTGAATAAATAATTTTATATTAGTGTCAAATTTATTAATTATGCCTAGGAAACCACAGAAAGATCTCTATCTTTATATCATATAGATTAGAGAGCCTTTCCAGTGATTTAATACATAAACAAAAGGGAGTAATAATAAGTAAATGTGATTATATCAAATTAAGTCATTTCTGTAATAAAAGCAATACAATGAATTGATTAATAAGTTAGACAATGACCTAGGAAAAATTTGACTAGCAAACATTCAAGAACAACCAATATTTATAATTTAAAAGTACTTTTTCTAAGGAAAGAGAGCTGAACAAAACATTTCCATTTAAAAATATACATGGAGGGGCTGGAGAGATAGCATGGAGGTAAGGCAAACGCCTTGCATGCAGAAGGTCGGTGGTTTGAATCCCGGCATTCCATATGGTCCCCTGAACCTGCCAGGAATGATTTCTGAGCATCAGGCCAGGAGTAACCCCTGAGCACTGCTGGGTGTGACCCAAAAAACAAAAATAAAACAAAACAAAAAAGATACATGGATATTAAATGTGGGAAAATGGATATTAAATGGGGAAAAATGTGTTCCTTTATACATTTCCCCAGAGAAATGAACATCAAAACAACTTTAAGCTATCAGCTCACACTAGTTAGACTGGCATTTATCAAGAGTTAGAAATGGCCTGTGCTGGCAGATAGGGGTAAGAACCCTCAATTATAAAAATCTCATAATTTTCTGTCTCTATGGAAAACAGTATGTTGACTGCAAAGAAAATTAAGAATTGAGATTACACCTTTCATTAAATACATCATGTAAAATAAGGCCCTAGAACTATAAGCATTAAAGCAATGTTATGACATGATTTTACTCACTCAATACAAATTGTAAGTTAGAACATACTTGATTAAAAACATTGAATTATTTTTATTTATAATATTAAATAGATACAATCGATTCTTGTTTCAGTTGTACAGATATTTTTATCTTAAAATTTAAAAATTTTACTGAATAGGATATTTTTGCATAGAAGATAAAATGTAATTTTAGGTAAGAAATTTATTCATCTCAAGTCATCATATTTTTTCACTGCATGATCTATTTAACTTTAAAACTGACTCATTATTTATTAAGTTCTTGCATAGTTCTGATAATTTTTTTCAAAAGACTATATTAACTGTAACGTTAAATATGTAAATGAGAGTTTGGTTAATAAACATTGGCATATGTATGGTATATGTATGCTATATGACATTTTTTCCTCAAATATTGCCATCTACTCAAAAAGTGATGAAGTATGTCTTTATTAAAAGTCACTTTTTTTTCGTTTTTGTTTTTTGGGCCACACCTTGTGATACTCAGCGGTTACTCCTGGCTATGTGCTCAGAAATAGCTCAGAATTAGCGCTCAGAAAAAGTTATATAGCTTTTTTTATTAAATATACAATAGTTATATTTTTCATAAATTAATAACATAAGACATAATCATTATCATTAAGAACAGTAACCAAATAGTTAATGATATAAATCAATATTATTCAAGAAGCACAAAATATCATGCCACTAATTAAATACTAATTTAAATTTTACTTTAAGAAACTGAGGACAATTAGCCAAATCACACTTGGATTTATTGAAAATAGGAATAGGAAGAATAGTATACAATTAGTAGGGCCTTTTGCCTTGCATGTGGCCAACCAAAATTCTATCCCTGACATCTCCTACTGTCCTCCAAATATAACCGGGGATAATTCCTGAGTGCAAGCCAAGAATAACATATGAGCAACACCTAGTGTGGCATCCAAACAAAACAAAATACAAAAAAGCCCCCCCAAACCCGAAAACAATTCACTTTACTCTTATTAGCCTCTTAAGAATGAGCTAAGGACCTGAGTGGTAAAGCAGGGGTAAGGGGGGTAAGGGTGATTGCCTTGAACGCGGCTGACCCAGGACAGACCTTGGTTCGATCCCCTCGCATCTCTTATTGTCCCCAAAGCCAGGAGCTATTTCTGAGCGCATAGCCAGGAGTAACCCCTGAGTGTCACCCAGGTGTGCCCCCCCAAAAAAATGAGCTTTTAATAAAGACATACTTCATCACTTTTTGAGGTTCAATGAGTAGATGGCAATATTTGGGGGGGAAATGCCATATAGCATATTCTTGCACTTTTAATTAGTTTAGTTTAGCTAAACTAAATTGTATTTACATTTGAAATACATATCTATTGTTAGATTTTTAGAGTACATATCTGTATGTCTTAAAGAAATGTTGCATTTGGGCTGAATTTATTTGTGCTGTCATCAAAACAAGGACTACTGAAGTAAGAGTTATGGCAGATATATAGCATGATATAGTCATCAGAGCTTAACAGTTTGAGTTATTTTTATTTGTATCAAATGTAATGAGGAATTAAAGTGTCTAGTTATTCTCATTCTAGGCCTCAAGTGATCAGCATATTATGAAGAAGAAAGAAGTAAAAGAAGTCTTTAAACTATTTTATACACATATGTGTGTGTGTGTGTGTGTGTGTGTGTGTGTGTGTGTGTGTGAATATTTCCCCCACAGAACCCAGGAGAGTATTTAAGAATCTAATTATTTTATTTTTTCTTACATTTTTATGGCAACAAGTATTTTACAAGAATATCAATCTAGAAAAGAATGCATATATTTTAAGGGTGTATTGCTACTCTACTCACCTTTAAAAAGCCATGTCCATTTATCATAGTCACTCAGAAATTGCATAAGATTACTTAGCGTAAGGCTTCGAGACTTCAAATGTCTATTGCTAGTTTAGGCTGTCATGTGTGCTTCTGACCACAGGTGACCCTTCTCATCCCATAGTTAATTTTGTGTATAAACATAGAGTTTAGAATATAAGTTTACTGACATTTCAAATTCATTACAAAAGAGTATAACTAAGGAAGAGCCAGATAAAGAAATTTACAGGTCTGGAACTGGGAGTGGAAGTTATAATCTTCTAAACACATATTATATTATAATAGCTTTTAGTCCTGTCCTTAGGTGCTGAAAGTCACTTTACTCACATTACATAATATAGACTGATGATCACACTTAGGGAATCTATAGACTTTGGCAGCTTGAACCACAAGTACATAAAAGCAAATATATTTAAGAATTATTTTTGTTCATTTGTATAATTCAAATATAGCAATGGGGGATTGAATGATTTAAGTTATCTGATTTTAAGAAAACAAAATTAATATTTAATTAAAAAATTATTTTAGAATCAGTTTTATAATAATTACAGACTTCAAAGTGACTAAGTAGAATGGCATTTTTTAATTCCATAATTAATTTTGTTTCATTTTTTATACTATACTAAAGATTGAATATTTAAATGTCAATTTTAAATTATGCTATGTATAAAGATTAAAATTATCTGTGAGGTGGTAGTACATTCTGCATGTAAATATGAAAAAGAATTAATTTATATTATCATGCCTTTTTTAATGCCTGTATAAAGATTATAGGGGTGACAAATGAGATTTGAGAAGTTAATATGCAGTAGATATTAAAACAATGAATGAGAAATCATCAAATAAGCTCTTTTAAATTTTTTAAATTCATTTCTTCAAATAATTTATTTTCAGTATTTGAAAACTAAACATGGGATCTGTAATAGATTTGATTCAATCTGATTCAAAGCAAACAAACTAAATTCAAAACAATTTCCAAGTTCCAAGATCCTCAGAATGTATGACTCAAAAAATATAAGAATAAGAAGATAGTTTTATTAAATATTTTGTACTGTTTTATTTGTTTAGAAGCCATAACTAGCAGTGCTCAATAATTAGTACTGGTTCTTTGCTCAGAAATCTCTCTTGTTGGTTTTGGGACCAAATGAAGTACTAGAAACTGTACCTAGAACAGCCCAGTGCAATGTAAATGCCCTTCTATGTTATAAATAATCTGATACACTTATTATTATTATTATTATTTCTTAAAGCTTTTATGCATGACTAGTTATGAATAAAAAGTGCTGAAGTAGTAAACAATAATATGAACATAAAATATTTTGCTCTGGATTAAAAGAGAACAGTAAAATTGCATTTTAAGCTTTATGATGATATTCTTAAGATTCCTCAATTAGATGTTTAATCTTGATACAATTAAATAAAAACCATGTGATAAAATTATGTATATCTAGCACATCCTGAGTAAAGATAAAAATCATGCTGCTTCCCTTTCTTGTTTTCTTTTTTGTTTGTTTGATTTTGGGCCATACCCTGGGATGCTCAGAGGTTACTCCTGGCTCTGCATACAGAAATCATTCCTGGTTTGGAGGACATATGGGACATGTGCTAGGCAAACACCCATCCACCAAGCCATTGCACCAGCCTCTTCTTGTTTTCTTACAATAAACTTAATGATATCTAGTCAAGCAGACATTGGATATATATATATATATATATATATATATATATATATATATATATATATATATATATTACTTGAAATTAATTGGTACTATAGAAAAGAAAATCAAAGTAGGGTTGTATGGGGTTAGAAGAAAAGGGTTTTACTAATTCAGCACAAATTAAGTTTCAGAATTTTCTGCCTAGCATAGAAATCTCTACAAAGCCAAGCAAATAATTTTCACATGGCAAATAATTTAATGAAATATATCTAAAATATTTTAAACTAATTTCAAATTATCATAAGCACAATTGAGTAAAAGATCAATCTTAGTAACGCATATTTAAGCCTATGCCAAATATTGTTAGAGGTACAATACATGGAGTTTGTAGGAGAAATTACCATATATATTCCACAGGTATTTTTATATGAAACATATTTTCATTATGTATAAAATGATTTACATATTTAGCAGTTTAATTTTGGAATGCATGCTAATGTTCACTCTTACCATTGAATTTAGTAACAGGAATAATTACTTTGAAATGCAATAGGAATTTTGATGCTCAGCTCTGTTCATTAAAATGGAACTCTATACTTGGTAAAAATTGCTGTAATTGAATCTAGAACTCTTTCAAGTATTCGGAAAATTTATGAACTTCATTATATCTCCTTAAAGGAAATATATCATTTAAATATATTCTCAAACATAACTTCTAGTATATCTTATTAATATGAAGGAGCAACAAAAATAAAGTTTTCCTTATAATTGTGCATATTTTGGATGCTATTCTAGTGATCATTAGTGCTCACTCTGTCTCTGTAGTAATTATTAAGATCTTTTATATATAGTATTTATGGTATACAAAGATAAACCCTTGCTCTTGCAAACTAAGCAGTGAAACAATTTACTAGTTATGAGGGAAAAAAACTTTCCATGCATCAAATCATATGTTATTAACATTATTAGTAGAAAATAAGATGGAGATTTCCCTAATAATTATATTAATTGTAATTTTTGAAACTAAAAAAGAGAGGCCAGAGTTATAGCACACTGGTAGGGTGTTCGCCTTGATTGCTGCTGACCAGAGACTAACCCAATTTCCATTCCCAGCATCCCATATTGTCCCCTGAGCCTGCCAGGAGCAATTTCTGAGTGCAGACTGGGAGAAAACCCTGGTGCTGCCAGGTGTACCCCCCAAATAAAATAAAATAAAATAAAACAAAATAAAATATGCTTAAAAATAAAAATAAGCAAAGAATGCTGTAATATTTTTATGTCATATACTATTTAATACTAATAACACTATTTAATACTATCATACTATACAATGGTAGTATATAATAGTATGATATTATGAAATACAGCAATAGGCAATAGAAAAATGTAGCTAAAATGTTATGTACTTAGCTATTTATTAACAATATTGCATCTAAAACTTAAAACTAACAAAGAGATATCTATTTATTTATTTTGGAATTTTGGCCACACCCAGCAGTGCTCAGGGGTTACTCCTGGCTCTGCACTTAGAAATCACTCCTGGTAGGCCTCGGGGACCTTATGGGATGCTGAGAATCAAATCTGGGTTCATCCTGGGTTGGCATGTTCAAAGCAAACACCCTAGGGCTATGCTATTACTCTGGCCACATGGTATATTTATTAAGTGATATCTTAATCTTGTAAAATATAAGTATTAAAATTTGATATAATATTTAGGTTTCATTTGATTTGGTATCAATTTTAGTTTATTGCTTTAATCAGTCCTCAATTACTATAGTTTTTGCTGTGACAAAAATAAACAATTTTAGTGAAATATATGCTACCTGTTTTCTATCAAAGTATTCAATAGTTTTTACTTACTTTATATTTACTTACTTTATATTTTATACACATATGACTGGCACTTTATAACCAGTATTTTTAGGATAATACTATCTTAATATATATTTACTCCCTTAAAATAGATAGCAGTACAAAGAAGCATTTTTTATGATTTCTTGACATATGTTATAATTATTATTAGTTAATTCCCTTTCTATATTTTGTACAGCAAATGTTGTACTTTTTCCCAAATTTTGCTATTTCAACTTTGAGATGATATACATAGTTTCAAGGGTTTGTCACACCTTGTGGTGCTCAGAATTAAGTTTCCAATTCCATGCTCTGGAGTTCCTGTTGTTGTTCAGAAGATGATGCTGAGCAGAATCAAACACTAGCCTCCCAAATGTAAAGCATAATCTAAATCTCTGAAGCTGTCTCCCAAGATCACATAAATTTTATTCTATTACAGGGCTAGATAATCAAATAATAGTTCATTGTAAAATGAATCTCACACAACTCATCTCCAACCTCAGGTGGTGAATGAGTCTGAATCATGGTTTCACATGAAATAATCCAAATCAGGCTGAGGGTGAAATGTTTGTAATCTGGCAGTCTTCTACCTCATATGGAGAGAAGCTGCCTGCCAGAACTGCCATTTTTATTGAGTACAGAGACCAGTAAGGCAGTAAGGACAGATAGTTTAGGCTATCTTGAGCCAGTCCCACCCAAGTTAACATGTAAGACAATCTCTATTTTGGGATAAATCCAAGTTGTAAATAAACATCCAAAGGAACCAGGGATGATCTTTGTTATATGTAAACAAAGGTGTAACCTAACAGCTCATATTGGATATCTGCAGTACTTCTCAGAATTCACATAAGATACAGAACAAAATTAAATAATTCTAATCAATATTAAGCACTAAATGGCACGCAAATAGCTCTTAATGCTTCAATGAATTCATAATAAAATCATTGTGCTTCAAATGATACTTTCCCCTATAAGCATTTAAATCACTTGTAGGAAATGTTTTGAATGATATAATTAGTGTTATTTTATTTTAGTTATTTCATTTTGGGTTACACTCAGCAGTGTCTAGGGTTTACTTCTAGCTCTGTGCTCAGGGATCACTCTTGGTGGGCTCCAAGGGACATATCATGTAATGGGAATTAAATTTTGTTGGTCACAGCAAGGCATGTGCACTAACTGCTGTACTCCCACTGTGGCCTCAGTAGTTATTTTATTATTACTTCATAAACATACACATAGTTATAATATACTGGCTAAATTCTCAAAGTACACACATCAAAAATTTCAAATTAAGAATACATACAAGTACATATTAATTTCCATATGGGAAAATGGTTCAGTACATTATTATAATATGTTGAGTAATTGGGGTCAGAGATAGGGCTTCAAGTAAGACTTCTGTTTTGCAAATCACTAATCTGGGTTTGATCTTCAGCAGCACATAGATTTATCTGAGTTCCACCATTGCAGAGTGCACAGCCAGAAATAAGACTTAAGCACATCCAGGTGTAGCCCCCAACAAATCAGAAAAATTTCTAGAAAAACTGACAAATCATGCCAAGTTCAAATTTCCCTTCATTTGACAAGTTATTTAATCACTTAAATAATTTATGTTTCAGATATTCCAGCACTTTACAAAAGCATAATTAGAAAATTTGCAAAAGCATAACCTTCTAATTAAACTTTATAATTTTACTTTTTTATCAGATATAAAGTTGCATTGGTAAAGGGGTATGTGTGCATTTTATGGCTGAAACCCAACAACAAACATGTGTGTATAATCATGCTGCTTAAATAAGTAAATTATTATTTACAAAAGGAAATAAAAAAGAAGTTGTATATTGAGAAATCTCCAAGTTTTAGTATTCGTAAGTAGATCAAGTCAAGTCATATGCATTTATATGTGATTTTGTTTCAACTCTGAAATTATTTTAAAATTTTACTATAATGTAATATAAAATAAAAATCTAAAAGTGCTAATGCATCTTAGTACTTACCTAACATGAGTAATGATCAGTGTTGTTGTGGGGATGAAAAAATCGTCCACTCGATCAAATTGCTTTCCCACAGGTTGTGTGTGGATGGTGTGATGAGGCATGTTTCCACTAGCCTGTGTTATTACCTAGAGAGAGAACATTACATTCTGATTTTTTGCATTGTCTTCACTTAATATTATGAGCTTTAAAATCTTATTGATATATTAAATCTAGAACTAAAAACTCCAAAATAGACCATACGAGACATTTAGCTTAAAGACATTCTGCAGATAAAACCATGTTTTAAAACATTTTTCTTCCTAAAAATTGAGAAAAACTAATGTCAGTAAGATGTAATTAGTATTATTTCTAATTCTTCAAGTTAGTTACCTTTTTTGGAATAACATTCTTTTTTAATGATTTTTATTCTGACCAATGTGAATTACGAATCTTTCACAGTAATATTTAAGGTACATAGTGACATTGAATTAGAGGTATTCCCACCATCAGTGTTGTCCTCCTTCCACTCCAGTTCCCAGCATCCCCCTCTTTTTTGCCCCCTCTTTGGCCTGCTACGGATAATTGCTCCCCTATGTGCACAGCTTGTTGTAGATTGGGTATCAATTCTGTTGTCGTTGACTTTGGGTTTGGTGTTTAAGTCTGATCATTAATTGCCTTTTAAAAACTTTAGCAGTTGATACAAGAAAAAAAAATCACAATGTTTGCACTGTTTTATTTCTCATGTCCAAGTGCTCTAATTCTTTCTTCAGATTTTCCATGCTCCAATTTTCTACTACTCCTCTGAGAACAACCATTGTGTTATTTACTTTTAAAGTGCTCACCTGTCATTGTTTATCAGTTTTAAATTCTTTCTCCACCTGGCAATCAAATTATACTCGTTAATCACTGAGGCTGTTTTAAATAGATTTCACCTTCCTTAAAGCTCTTTTGTTTTATTATGACAGCAGTAAATAACATTATCATTTTATTTTTTGGGTCACAGACAACATTGTCACATTTACTAAAACAGATAAACAGGCACAATAAGATATGCTACAATAAAAAACCAAGAATCCAAATAAATAAAATAAAATAAAACAAAAAGAAAGTATCAGCAGCATATTGTTTTAAAAATAACTTTTCTTCTATATTATATATAAATATCCTTTTATATTTCCAGAGTGATCTGGCAGAATATCTATGGTCAGTTTTAGTCAAGGTACTTTTGTTTGTTTTATGTTTGTTTCTTCAAACTAAAGGACCTAATACCTTGATTTCTTTTCTTTCATAATTGACTTCACTTAATAGAATTAATTTTATGGTTCCAGATATCTGAAAACACTACATGCCAAGAGAACCTTAAAAGAAAATATTTTAAAATGATCGAAAAAAATCACATTTATTTTTATTAGCAAAGATCTATATATTGTTAGCATTGGATCTGAGTTATTCATAATAGAAATTATAAGACTAATAAAAATCAAAAAGTAAAAGCGAAAAAAAAATGTTCTTTATTTTTTATCATATAAAAATATAGAGCTCTGGAGCCAGAGAGATGGCAGGGAGGTAGAGCGTTTGCCTTTCATGCAGAAGGACGGTGGTTTGAATCCTGGTGTCCCATATGGTCCTCTGAGCCTGCCAGGAGGGATTTCTGAGCCTAGAGCCAGGAGTAGCCCCTGAGAGCTGCCAGATGTTTCCCCTCCCCCAAAAAAAATGGAAAAAAAGGAAAGAAATATAGAGCTCTAAAAATCTTACTATATGATCTAGTATTAGTAATACATGTTGTACCACCTAACTGCAAAAATCACCTTTACTGAGAATATAAGTCAATATGTGTAGTAAATAAGTTGTCAATATCCAATTTAATACTCAAACAGTGCTGTAATGTATGTACTATATTCCTAACTGATTGGTCTAAAAAGACTCATTTAATACCAAAAAATTTACAGAGCTTCTTTTATACTTGGCAAAGTCATAGGTTACAACAATTATTATGCCATTTCTCCAGTTCAATTCTTTGTAGACTTTATAGACTTTTATAGTTTTAGGTTCTTTTTTCTATCAAAATTGAGCAGGGAGTGGTGGGTTTTCAGATTCAGGGCAGAGCCAACTAACAGAGAACATGTAAATTGATCCATGATGATGCCTAGCCCCAGGACCAAACTTACAAAAGCACCTGTTCACACCTAATGGCATCCTGGTGCAGGTCTATTTACAAGATCTTCCACTAGTCCATAGTTGCTACCCCCTATTGTCACCCCATCTGGTTGGGGCCTACTTCATAGCCAAAAGCAAAATGTAACAACTTTATTCTAAGTGGTTTCCTGGGGATATTTTCTTCTTTAATTATTGTGCATTTGAAAAGACATTACATACAAATTGTAAAACTATGCAGATGACAGATGCATGATTATTAGAACGGCATTTCCTAAATTTCATACAGCATAATGTGTTTTTAAAAGAAGAAAATAAGTAGGATAATCTTTGGGAAGTCATCTGAGAATGCTAATGGGAAAATTGCTGCATTGAATACCTAAAGTTATCAAAGTTTATGAATTTTTTAATTGTAAATATCAAAGAAAAGAATGCATTTCTTCCATAATATGCAAAAATGTACACATTAAGCTCTAATAAGATGAAAACAAAAATATAAAGTTATAAGTAGTACTTTCAGAACTCCGATAAAATGCCTTTGTACTCTCAAGAGTCAATAAGAGCTATTGTAATGTATTTTGTACTAAGGCAAAAAAGTTTTTTGGTAATTTTTAAAACTTGGCATCAATCTCATTTTCTAGTCCAATATTTTAACATTATAGCGATAAATTTATATAATAAAAATACACCTATATTTTTGACGTGGTGGATTTAATTTAGCTACTTTTCTTTACAAACAAATCTTTATTTTTTTGTTTACTTGGGATGTTTTCTACTAACAGTATTAGGCAATTATTATTTGTGATATGTATACTCTTGCTTCATTTTGGCTTTCTCAAAGCTTAGCTTTTGCTATGATCTCAAGGATTACTCCTGGAAAAATTTCTGGCACTAGAAGGGTTCTTAAGATTGAATCAGTTTGTCTGTTTAAAAATCATATGCTCTATCACTGTGCTATCACTCCACCCTTATTTATGAGTATTTTGGCATATCTTACTTTTTTTTTCTAAAAACTAGATAATTGGACATATTTTAAGAATGATGAAAGTTGGGCCCGGAGAGATAGCACAGTGGTGTTTGCCTTGCAAGCAGCCGATCCAGGACCAAAGCTGGTTGGTTTGAATCCCGGTGTCCCATATGGTCCCCAGTGCCTGCCAGGAGCCATTTCTGAGCAGACAGCCAGGAGTAACCCTTGAGCACCGCTGGGTATGGCCCAAAAACCAAAAAAAAAAAAAAAAAAAAAAGAATGATGAAAGTTAAAATGTTTTGAAAATTAGTGGTAGTGTATTGGTCCTGGATATACAGATACATCTCATTTGAGGAAATTAATATATATTATATAATTTATATTAACATATAATCTATTTATAATTAAACTTATAATTATATATCATTTATATTAACATATAATTCATTAATATATATATTAATACTGGGATGTCTCCCAGTATATTAAATACTACTTTCTCTGAGAAGTTCTTTTTTACCATTTGTTATAATAATCTCTCTCAGTGGGAAGAAAGGGTAATAGTCTCAGCAGTCTTAAATAGATATTCCTAATTATACTGTTATCCTATAGTGCAAATATGCTATAATTTCTAGTTATGCAAGTTTCTGACCATATAACACTACTGAGTATTGTATTACACATCAACACTAATCAAGCAACATGAATTAAAAATACCAAGCATAACAGTCAAATCAAAATGGTTTAAATTTCACAATAGCAGATCTGAACCCTAACTTGTACTGAGAAAAAAAAACACAGGTAGAACACTTCATGACACTGAAACTTTGGCCAAGCAATTAGAAGCAATGACAATTGTGACTATATTAAACTAATTTTTTTCACACTGTAAAAGAAACAATGGCTAGAATAAAAATATAACTCATGGGGCCGGAGAGATTGCACAGTGATATAGCATGTTTGCTTTGCATGCGGCTGACCCAGGAGGGACATGGGTATGATCCCCGAAGTCCCATGTGGTCCCCTGAGCCAGGAACGATTTCTTAGTGCATAGCCAGGAGAAACCCCTGAGCGTCACCAGATGTGGTCCCAAAACAAACGAAAATTAATTGAAAAAATATATAACCCAAAAACTGAGAGAAAATATTTGCCCAAAATTTATTTTACAAAAGCTTAATAATACTTAAGATATACGAAGAACCAGTGAACATTATCAAGGATTAAAAAAAATAATAATAAGCCTAATAGGGGACCGGAGCAATAACACAGTGCTAGGTCTTAGCTTTGCACAAGGATGACTAAAGACAAACGTGTCCAATTCCAGGCATCTAATGTGATTCCCCTGCCTGCCAGGAGCAATTTCTGAGTGCAGAGCCAGGAGTAACTCCTAGCACTGCTGGGTGTGACCCCAAACAAACAAACAAACAAACAAAAAAGCCCATTAAAAATGGGGGAAAAGTGCTGAAAACTGAGGCATTCTTGGGAGCAGGAGCAGGCTAAGTTCCTACCCTGTGGTAGCCTCAGCAATTGCACCCACAACTCACAATGATTGCCATGGCAATGGTCCAGCTTCACTGCTCTGCAGGACTGCTAACTCACCAAAATTCCAGGTATGCTGGTATTTGGACTGAAATCTTCAGATTTTTGTTGGAGTGGTTGTGGGTAGCCTTACACCATATTTTTTGCACTTAAGAAGACTCTGTAGTCTCAGACATGTCCTTTACCTATCACTTTGTCAGCCACAGAACTTGGAATCCCTGGACTAAGCAGCCATGTTTGAGACCACAATTCTAAATGTTTTAATACTGACACCCCAGGTAGCAATACACCAAATTAGATGCTATAGTAGCATAGAAGACACCTAAGGTTAGTAAACAGAACCAGTAATAGAATAATCAACTAACAACAACTTAAAAAAACTTTCAGACAATGACATAATGATTCTGTTGTGATATATAATAATATCAAGAATTGTTTTCTTATATTTTAAATATTTTATTATCATTTAGTTGTTTAAAAGCAATTAAATTATTTAGGATAGGAATCCAGGGACAATGGAGGGAACTTTACACTGGTGGTGGGATTGATTTTGGAACAGAGAATGGCAGAAACAAATCTATTGTGAGAAACTATGTAAACCAAGTTGTTTAAATAAAGTAAAAAAAAAAGTTAAATGGGGAAAGAGAACAAAAACTTTGTTGGCAAATATGCAGATGGTCAAAGGTCTACGAAAAATGCTCTATCGCTTATCATCAGGGCTATCTGAATAAAAACATCAAATGAAATATCACCATGCACACATCATGAAAAATAAAAACAAAAAGTGTTGTCATTGGTGTAGGAAAAAGAGCTCTCACAGCTATAGGAATGTAAACTATACAGGTTTTTATTTTAATGGCATCTCAAAATAATCAGGAAGTGAACTTTCATGAATCAGAATTACCACATTTTAGCATCTACCACAAAGATTCAAGAATTCTGTTCAGAAAAGATATTTGAGCCTCCATGTTCATTGCAACAGTGTTCAACAAAACTTTTGGAAAGGATCCATATATTCATAAACAGATGACTGGGTAAAGAAATGATGGTGCAAACACATAGTGGAATACTACTGAGCTAAAAGAGAGAGAGAGAGAGAGAGAGAGGAGAGAGAGAAAGAGAGGGGAGAGAGAGAGAGAGAGGAGAGAGAGAGAGAGGAGAGAGAGAGAGAGAGAGAGAGAGAGAGAGAGAGAGAGAGAGAGAGAGAGAGAGAGAGAGAGAGAGAGAGATACCAGAGTGGTAGCAAGGCGGTAGGAGTTTGCCTTGCATGGGGCTGACCCACACCGACATGGGTTCAATTCTAGGCATCCCATATGGTCTCCTGAGCAAGGAGTGATTTCTGAGCACAGAGCCAGGAGTATGCCTTAAACACGAGGGGGGGGACAGGGAGGGAGAAGAGAAAGAGAGAGAGAGAAGAGAAAGAAGAGAGAGAGGAGAAAGAGAGAGAGAGAAAAGACAAACAGATTTGATCTCCCTCATATGTGGATATAAAGACCTTGTAAGAAAATAAATGGTCAATGACAGATGAGACTGAGATCTAGTTTTTAGCATGGAATTTATCCAAGGGAGGAGAGGGCAGATAGGATGCAGAGAATACATAATATATGAACTTTT